>NW_025765266.1:0-163499 GCF_003918875.1 Haliotis rubra
ATTTACTACCATGATTCGAACGCTTCTGGTTCGGTGAACTCCGCAGGTCGAGTGATCTACTCCAGTTTGGCAATCCCATCCGATTCTACGTTTCGAGTCAATGCTTCTTGAGGTAGAAAGCTAGCATCTCATCCTACCAGTTCATCACATCCAACTTTACCCACGTGTTGGAATCCTTCCAAGGACACCCAGCTGCATGGATTTCGACGTGATGGTATGAGCCATGTCTGCTGTGTGGAGGAAGGTACAACAATCTGAACAGCAACCAGATCGGCATGCTGGGGACACCACAGATGTTCGGCCTCAAGCCTTAACTCCAAACTCGCCGGTTATGTCTACCAGGATTTCACAAACTGCCTCACCTTCCCCTTCATACTCGGAAGATATATCTACTCCGGAAGGGAGCATCGACTTCATTGACTCAACTGTTTTGATATTGGCCTGGATTTTCGACAACTTTAAACTGACCAGGAGCAAGTCATCCGATGACTTGATATTTACATTCTATATGAAGTAGTCGACTGTAACCTTACCTCATCGCCCATGTATCACACAGATGGAAGCCTTCAAGAACTTGAAGAGATTTTGGGATGGTTTCTCCTCTCTGGAATTTTCCCTGGATAACACTAAAGTGCATGGCTTCACCAACTTGGTTTCTTCCCCTTGCTTGGATGAGGACATTTTTATGCTCCACCCAAAACAAAATAACATTCCTTTTTTAATTGATGATCAGGAGCAGGTGCATTTGGACACTACTATTCGCTGCACCTTACCCTCCATTAACAGAGGCACGTGCAGTAGCTGTTGCTTACACTACAACCCAGGAACAGGCACACATTAGGTGGACCATGGCTGTGGATTATGAACATTTTCAAATCATGCTGGACCAAATCACTCATTTCCTCGGATCCATGTTGGCGGCAAGGTCCGCTAAACCATACCACCTGGGACGAACGCTATAAAGTTGAATTATTCTGCCAACCCTGGTCAGCTTCCTATCTCTTCAATGGTATTATCCACAACATTGCCATGAAAGTGGACCGAGAGACCCAGTTCCAACTCTCCATTAGGCTACTCAAGCTACAAAAGTTACAACTACAGGAGTCCATCAAACGCCCAGCATAGTTCACACCTTCAAACCCCGATCTGCGTGACTCCTTTCGTGCGTGCAACTTTTTTTGTAATTGGACTCTTTTCGAAGACCAGTTTGTCTTATCTATGCTCAGCCAGAGTTACAAGCTGCCGGTTATAGGATCTCCGCCCTTGACCATCGATCCGGTTTGTCAAACCTACCCAGCAGTGCAGATACCAGCTCTACAAACCACTATAGGTATGTTGTTGGAGAAGTTAGCGATCAAGTTTCTCAGACTTTCG
Source organism: Haliotis rubra (assembly GCF_003918875.1). Classification (NCBI taxonomy): domain Eukaryota; kingdom Metazoa; phylum Mollusca; class Gastropoda; order Lepetellida; family Haliotidae; genus Haliotis; species Haliotis rubra. Next base: position 1,375 of record NW_025765266.1, read on the forward strand.
CCCGACACCCCAGGTTTCTATTCACCAATCTTTCTCATCCAAAAGAAGTTTTCAGACAAGCTTTGACTGATCTTCAACTCGAAGGTCTTCAATGCCAACTATCTTCAGCCGCCTCCACACTTCAGAATGATCTCCATGAACCTTCTGCAAACAATCTTGAAACCCGGAAGATTACATGATCAGTCTTGATCTCCAAGACGTGTATCTGCATGTCACAATCATCCCAGACCATTGCAAGTACCTGCGGTTCATCATCCAGTGGAAAGTCCTCCTGTTTGGCATTTCTATGGCCCGTTGCTATTTACTCATCTCAAGAAGCCCATCACTCAGTTTCTACATTGCCAAGGCATCATGTTCGAGGCTTACATCAACGATTGCATTCAAGGCCAGCCAGATCGACCAATTCTGCTTCAACATCTACAGTTTGCCACCAAACTGATTCACCAGCTGAGTTGGATCATCAATCTCAAGAAGTCAAACCTAATTCCCACCCAATGGCTTCAGTTTATTGAGGCCGTATTCGTCACACGCCTGGGGATGATGTTTGTTCCTCAGGATGGGTCAAGATTCAACGCCTCGTACCTCTAGCGCTGTCTCAAGAACAATCTCTTTGACAGTGGCAGGAACTTGGTGACTTCAGCCCAAGCCCCGACAACCAGAGGTTAACTTCAGCTTCAACCATCCAGAGATTTCTACAACCGTTTCTGCAGATCAACGATCCCCATGTGCCGACGAATGGCTTGACGAATCTAATGTTTGCGAAGGTGTTTGTTTGAAGCTGTTCAACCCCACTCATCACCTGTTCGTCAATGCATCTCTTCCAGTATGGGGAGCTCATCTTCACGAGCATAAAGTGGCAGGGCGGTGGTCACCAGACAAGCAGTCTCTTCACATAAACGTACAAGAATTCAAGGCAGTCATTTTAACCATAGATTTTGGGCACAGGACCTTCAGTCGACCAGGCTTCTCAGTCAGACAAATCGACGGTAGTTTGGTACATCAATCTTTGGGGAAACAAGTGTTTCCCACCTCCTCAGCTGGGTGATCCGGTTCTTCCAACTGATAGATTCTCTGGGCATCTCAGCCAGAGACTGGGAGAAAAACGACATTGCTCTGGGAGGATCTGAATGCTTACGCATTCCCACCACTGAGTTACTACCTCGAGTGTTACAGAAGCTCCAGTCCACCATGAAGATGACACTGCTTTTGGTCTCGCCCTACTGGCCGTCTCGATATTGGTTTGTCGAACTGCTACATCTTTTGTCGATCCAGATCAAGTAGCTCTACCCAGACGAGACAATGTTCTGGTCCATCAACACTAAAATCGACTACACTGGTCCCTGCAGAGGATACATCTTCCTGTTTGGCGCATCTGCAGAGATCACCAAAGGATACACTAGACTAGTTGCTTCGGCAATCGGATCAGCTCATAGCTCTTCCACAGCTCACTCTGCGATGACAAGTGGAGGGCAGACCTTGAAGTGAAGGGCAGACTGTCTCCTACTACAGCATCCGCTCAGATTGTTGCTTAATATCTTCAACACCTGCATATGTCTAAGAAACTGAAGGCATCTACCCTGGCAACTTGCCTAGTAGCTATCAACACGGTCCTAGCTACGGCAACGGGGACCAAGGTTTCAACTGTGCCTGAACTCCAGTCTCTACTACTGTCCTACAAGTTATCAGATCAGTCCGACCTCTGATCAGTTCCGACATCTGGAATGGGACCTCTTTGTTGTCTTCCTACACCTCGTTTCCATTGACTACGAACCTCAAGACAAGAAGGACTTCAAACACATCACTTTGAAGACCTGCTTCCTGGTAGCCTTGGCTACTGCTGGTCATATGTCGGAACTCCACGCACTGGACATTAACCGGGTATGATTCAAAAGGAGGAAGCATGGCAAGGTCTTCCTGAGTCTTCAATGGGACTTCATAGTGACTCTTTACTATCCTCCGTGGTGTAGTGGTTAGAGCGTCCGTGTGGAAAGCCGAAGGTCACAGGTTTGATCCACGGCCACGTCATACCAAAATACGTTAAAGTATGGTACTTGTTGGTCCCTGCCTTGCACTCGGCATTACTGGGTACAACAAGGACGAGTCGGCTCGGAGTTAGTAAAATGTGTCTGTGTGGGGTATTTGTGCTTAACTGCGGCATGACATCTCAGCTTAAATCAGGGCTAGTACAAGCAGCCACACATACACACACATGCACGTTGTCATATCAGCGAAATAATCTTAAGTGTGGCATTATACCCCATTTCATCTCACTTTACCTTTACTGTCCCGCCATTGTCGACCATCCTCGCCCTGACGACATAGAAGTTCTCTTGCTCTGTCCAGTTCGAGCTGTAAAGATCTTCATTGCGGCCTCAAAGGATTGTCGCAGGTCGCAGGTTGTTCATCCCTCTCTCTACAGTTTGGATGAGATCGATGATCCTGTAAGCCTATATCCACGCCGGTCTTTCCGCGCAGCTGCGTCGAACCTCATGAGACTCAGGCCTTAGCGTCTACGATGGCTCTTTACAGCAGCTGCTAACTGACATCGATCATGGAGGGGTGCTTCTGGTAGTCAGAAACGGTCTTCGTTTCCCTGGCTATCTATGCTACCTATCAGTGACTGACATTGAGGAAATTCACCAGTTTGGTCCCTTGTTTCTGGCGCAGCTGTCTTCAGCCCGACAAGCAGATAGGAACGTCCTCTGTTTGCAGAATCGATGTTACCTTGTACATAGCAAATAAAGATGTGTGAACTCCACCTCATCATTGTTCTACTTACCTGTGGCATAGATCTACCTCACCTGACCTCACATCAGGGCATTGCAGTACAGTCATGGTTGAGCAACTTCATCATAGACTGAGAGGCCAGTCTTGTACTACGATGCAGAGTATAGATGCAATTATGTCAGTGAAGTGTGAATACTGAATTCCAGTGGATTTTGATGCATTCCACTCCTAAGTTACTGTTCACAACCTTGACTATGCTTAAGCAAAGGAGCGAGGGTCATTCGATATTGTTCGGAGCTCAGCGTTAAAACAGTTGAGCTAACCAAGCCATCTTTATGTGTGACTGTGGGGATGGTTTCGAGGCAGGGGCTGGCCAGATTAGGGTCGTAAGAAAGGCGAGTCACTTGCTGAGTTCAGCATTTGTCTCTGGACAAATGTATGATGGAAAACCACATTTACTCAGGAGCACTTTTTATTGAAGGCTTCATCTAAAGAACCAAGCTGAAATTTTACCTCTGCAATTTTTACCTTATGAACCTTCGAGTACTACTGACCATTTCAGAAGAATAATCTTCCTCAAAGCTTTGGCAATATAAGTCCAAATTACTGAGATCTATGTTTAAGATATCACACAGGTGACGTTTGATTTAGGTCAACTTGGTGTTGCTCATTTGGGACTGATATGGGATTCTATCATAATTAATCAGCCTCCAGTCTTCCTGATTTACTAAGGAGTTTAGCAGTCAGAGGAAATGACTGTTTCTCCAATGAATATGGGCTGTCATGTTGGAGTATCCAAGAATACAGTCATTTATTGGGGGCTCCATCATGGATGCCTTTTCTGTTGCCAGCCTACCATCTCTCAAGGCTCACAATCAATATGAAATATGAACATTGTCAGAAACTCTGGCTCTCCATCCTAACATTTATCTTTATGTGAAATGGGCTGCAATAGCAACTGTCCACAAGAGAATTAACAGTATGCATTCTAGGTGTCGTGCATTTATCACCCTACATTACATTTTACTATAATTTCATCAGTTGCCTTATTTTTGTCTGTGGTATATATTAGTAAAATATGAGAGTATAATACTTTGTCATTATATCTGTGAGTAAAATATGAGAAAAAAGGTATAACAAAATGTTCAGGGTACCAAAAAATGTTGCTGGATGCATGCATCCATATGTTGGTGCAGAATATAGCTTAAAGAAGTAACTTATTCAGTGTATCTTGTGTTCTGTGTTTTTTTTAATCTGAAATTTAAGCTTCTGTGCCTCTTTAAGTCTTCTTTGTTGGATGGGCTTCTTTTTGCTCACCCATTCTTCCTTAATAAGCTTGTCATGCCATGTGTGCTGATTCTCAAGTATAAAATGTACTGCTCTATATATCAATACATTGAATGTCTTCTTTCAGTTGCGACAACAAGAATGCCTAGATCTGCACATGTACCACTATGATGATGTTTCCTTGTCAACTCTGCTTCAAGACAGGATGACAACTGCAGCATTCAGCTCTTTTGAAAAACTTGCCATGGTGATATTTAATTCTATTCCGATCAAATCTTATGCTCAGTTTCTCCTCCGTCATTTACTTTCTTCAGATTTTCGTGAAGATTCTTACACTGTTAACAAGCTAAAAGTGACTACGACCAAGTGATTAGAGGTATAAATATATGGTATATTGTGGCAAGCACCAGACTAACATTCAGTAAGAACAACAATTATCACAAATGATTTTCAGCATTTAACCCTTCCTGTCCATTGACTTCATCACCTTAAGAATTCTGTTCCCAAACAGACTCAAGCCTATCAAATGGATGTAGTTCCTGAATGACAAATGGTACCATGCAAAATTGTCTGAATATGTTGTCAAACTGACATTTTCAACAGTTTTATTCTAATTTTTATTTTGATTAAAAAAAATGCAGAAATGTAGACCTTTCTGTAATTAATGTATTCCAAATATGAATATTTCTTTTTTTGCAACTATTATTTGTGAAAAAATTCTTCCTTACATCTATCTCTCTGCTACCATTTAGCTAAACACTCTTCAAAATTACTGAGCTTATTGTTGATATTTTCACTTCATATATGCATGTCCCCAGCTACGCCTACTACTAAGTATTGTAAGAAGTTTGAAAGCTTGTGTGTGGAATATGAAGCCTTAATTCTCACTAAGTTCTTTTTCTCTCAACTTTTAGGATAGGTTGTTTGATCAGAAAATGAAAAGAATGTGGATCCTTCCCAACAATGTAGATATAACATATATTTTGAAAAAGATATGAATAACTATCATGACAAGTTGAGGTTTTATGAATCAAAATCCATTTAGGCCACACCTCCAGCTAAACAGACTTTCGATAAAGCGTGTCTGAGGTAAAGATCAAATATGAACTGGCAAGCATAAAAAAAAAATTCTGTAATGTGTAAATGGTAAATTTTGAAATGTTAGAGCATCTTTATTGAGTGAATGAAGGATCTGACATGATAGAGGAATATCTGTGTAAGAACTTGCATAATAGCATCACTTTCAGTTAATTCTAGTCTAAGTGTACAGACTGACATATGGACTAGTGCCAAAAGACATTTCACTATACTTTGACTTTGGACATGTGGCTAGAGTGAGAGACTTTGTATTTGAATGATTGACTGAAGAAAGGTGTTAATAATTACTGAGTTCATGCCTTTTCTAACAGAAATTGAAACCAGAAGATTCTATAACTGATGTTCATTTTATATACAGAGATGTTAGCACTCTCTGTCTGCATGATAACATCATTTCTTTTTGTTGAAACTTAACAAAGTGTTTTGATGTCTCCAAATTCATTTCTTACATTTCCACACACATGGACAAAGAGAGTCAATCCAAACCTGTACCCAATGTTTCAAGGATGGATATTATAGAGATAGAAAATTGTAATATCTGTCCGTCATGTGACATAGCCAAAACATAGGATGTTGTTTTGGTATGTTTTGTGTTAAATACTGTTTAGATACTAAGTTGAAGTATTTCTCATGGTAGTTTCAGATAATATGATTTTTTAAAACATGTGCCTTTAAAGAAAATTTGAAATACATTCTGGAAATATCCCATTCCAACCTGTATTCCAAAGTCTTGGTATATGGATGTGAAGTAATCATACCTATGAATTATTTTTTTAAACATTTCTAAGTTATTGAGCAACTGAGAGGGAAATAATCTAAGTAGTTCTGCTTTTCTAGATGAAATATGTTTTTATTATCACTTCAATAGCACCAATACTATGGTATTGAAATAATTTCATGAACACATGTTTAGACAGAATCTGATCAGGGGCTTTTGAGCATAATAGTAATATCCATAATGATCAATAGTCAGGTATTTTAAAAATATTAAGCTCATGTTTTCAGTTATGTCAGCATGTTAGGAATGTAATCATTAATATATGTATTTTAGGTGTAGAGAGTACAAATATATGAAATTATGTAATCCTCCTTCAGATGGATGATGGGTTTACCCAGAGAAGCAATATGAATGCCAAGTTTGGAAACTTGATGTCAAAACTCATGGCAAGACACTGGCCACAGAATACTGAAAGTGGAGGCAAAGAAATGATTGAGTTTGTCCTCTCATGGAGACCTCTCATACAGTATTTTGAGAGATTTTGTAAGTATTTTACTATGTAAGCACTCTTATATTATGTTACATAAAACCTTCAGAATATAAGGTCAAAGTATGTCATAAGTCAATTACAATGTACTTTGTCCTATTTTGGACTCTCACAAAAAGAAGGGGCAAAGCTGTGTGGGCAAAGTTGGCACAGATTGTGAGCTACAACTGCTACTACCAGACACAGCTATACAAGATGTCCCAACTGCCTACTGCAGATTACGAGGGGTGATGAGGCCAGGTCATTTAACTATTAGAGGCAGTGTCCATATGTTTTTGTTCCTAACAAATCCATTGATATGCCAACTGCGTGTAGGATATTAATTCGTTCTATTCATCCTACATGCAAAGGGTACCACAACTGGTTTCCAAATCTCAACAGTATAGCTACCCTGAAAGTCAACCATCAAGATAAATTCAGGCTGTCCATGTTATGATTGCAGCCAGGTATAATAAGGTGAAAGGTCAAACTATTTAAACACTGAGATCTTCACCAACCAGTTCCCCAAATGAATTAATAAAAATTCCTGTTATTGCAATTACTAAATAACAGTCACGCTTCAACTTTCTTACAGTTGCAATTTTGAAAGAAGATAAGATGTATTCAATTGGTGCAAACTAGCAAGTTTAATGTGTGTGTATAAGTACATGTAGTAATACTCTAGATAAATGCAGGTCAGTCACAGGGGTTTCTGGCTCTACTTGACACTTCCAATCAATTCAAAATATTATGGTGAGTTCATGTTCCCAATCAGTAGATTCAGACTTGACAGTAGCCAATTTCTGTTTCATAGAAATGTTTCTTTAATCTCTGAATTACAAAAGGCATTAGTCCCTTAGTCATACAGATATATTTGATCTGCAGGCTGTCAAGACTGATTTATCATTTAATACAATTTTTCCACAACCCGTATCCCGCGAAAATGGAATTTCCTAGTTCCAAACATGCATGTCTCTACCAAAAGCACTCAAGGGATCAGGGAAGGGAGCAGATCATGGCCCATATTCCGTAAGAAAACATAAACAGTTTACTTTGAAATTACAGTGCTTGCCTCAATACGCAATGTCTCTTAGCTTCTATGGCCCATGGCAGGAATTCCTTGACCTACTCACATCAGCACCAAGACCTCACTCAGCAAGACCATTTACATCTTTCAGTGCTTCCACAAGCCCTTTCTCCAAGAGGATAATTGCAAAGTTTGGCTTTGGTAGTTATGTGTTTGTGTTTCTTTGCAACTGTTCACACTAAAGCATGCTCTCTTCATCAAGACCTCAGCGGAGCCCATGTTCAGGATCAACAGATTGTGGGTGGTCAAATATAGAGCCAAAAGTGTACATGGACAGTCTGGAGTTCAAAGCGGTCATTTTGGCCATCTATCATTCAGCATGTTTTCTTTGATCATTCCTCATGATCCAGTTACACAAAGCCTCAGTTGTTTGTTATATCAACAAGATGCGATCGACCAAATCAGTTTTGATGCAGAATGATGCAGTTTTTCAACCTGGTCAACTTCTTTCACATCCAGGTACAATCCACACATCCAGAATGTGAAAACAGATGCCCTGTCCTCCCAGATCAACATTTTCTGATTGAATTGCAACTACATCAAGAAGTCTGGATTTGACAACTAAAGCCAGTTCAACAAATTACCAGACAAGCTTCATCTTTCTCCAGAAATTTCTCAAAGCTTCAAAGCTTAGGCTTATTCTTGTATGGTGGCACAGAGGATTACCCCTGCAATCATTGTGCCACAAAATATCTTTACGACTGTAAATAAATTCATCTGATGGCTCTTGCACTGCTCAAAATATTTTTTCTCCCACTATAGTATCCCCTCAAGAAATTGATGAATAGCTGCAGCATTTGCACATTCTCCGAAAGCTGAAGGGTTCCACTTAAACTACCTACTTGGCTGCAATTCTGTCATTGTCCATACCACAGGTTAAAAAAAATACCACTGATGCTGAACTCCATTCTCCTATTCAACACTTCCGTATTCCTGTTCAGTCCTCTAACATTGAACCTCTGTGGCAAATGAACCTTGGGCAGAAAATTACCTCAAGCATGTGAATTTCAAAATGATGTTTTCCCTGACTCTTGTGATAGCACCTTGCATCAGTGAGGTCAATGCTTAGATTTAAAAGATACAGTCAGTTAATGTCTTTCTGTATACAGGTTCCTTGCTCCACCATCCAAATGTGTCATAGATACAAAGTACAAGATAAGCAAGTTTAAAAATTTGAACATTCTGCAATATATTGTATAGCTATACTTAGCAAAACTGAAAACTTGACACTCAGGATTTTTTGGACTAGGTTTTTAATATTAGGTTTAAGACAACAATTTCAGTTGTATGCTGTGCACAGAACATCAAAGGAAAACAAAAAACAAGTCTCCCAGAAACTCTTTAACACTGATAACGTTCATGATGTCAAGGTACCCTCCAAAATGAAGTTCACAGTGTGGAGAACAATTCAATGGAGGTCTTCAGTAAAGGTTATGGCCTCCTCTAGTGTCTCTTAATGCCACACTACGTCTCCGGATGGATCTTAGAATGTTAGTAAACACACCCAGAGGAAGACGTCACCATTGCTCAACAAAGTGACGTTGAAGATCTTGCAATGTCTGTGGTGGATGGATTTGCTGACAAACACGTCAATCCAGCTTGTCCCATATGTGTCTGATAGGATTGAGGCCAATCCAGAACTTGAATACCGGCATTTCGTAGGAAATTCTGTATAAGACATGCCATATGTGGTTTTGTGTTGTCTTGTTGGAATGTCAGTCCAGGGCCATGTCTCTGCCTAAATGGAAGCAGGACAGGTTGCAAAATCTGGTCCCTGTACTGGGCAGCAGTTAAGTTCCCTCAAACGACAAGGGAAGAATGTCTGTGTGCAAAACAATCCCCATGCCATTGTGCTGCAGCTACCAAATCTGTCCATTTCACACCTGCAGACTTGAGCGTGACGTTCACGTTGCCTGTGGTACACTCGGGCACTGCTATCAGCAAATCTCAATGTGAACCGAGATTCGTTACTGAAGACAACTGAATTTCACTGTCTTTGATTGAACCTTGTATGTCTTGTGGCCCACATCATTTGTCCATTATGGGGTCTTTGGCCATGAAGTCCAGCGGCACGCAAGCGATTTCTCACTGTTTGTGCAGTTATCCTTCCACCAAACATCTCCCTACTTGTGGAAGTTGCAGTAACAAATCTGTTCCAAAGATGACATAGCCATATTGCTTGATCTTCCCAGAAGTGATATTACACATGACGCTCCCAGACTCTATTGGTCAGCAACAGTTCCAGTTTGATGCTCTCTCATCCTAAGATTAAATATTGTTTGTTGTGAGCAATTAAAGGCTCTTGCAACAGCAACCACACACTGACCAGCATCAAGCCTCCCCATAGCATATTGATGTTCTTGATTTGAAAGGCTTGGCATTTCCAAACAAAGATTAAAATGAAAAGTTTAATTTGTTTTTCCTGTTCAATGTGTGTGTTCAGTTTAAGCAAACATGCACCGAATGACATGAATTTGCTTTTCACACGTGCATTTTGTGTTTTTCATCTTGATAGGCTACAAAGTCAAGGTTTGCACGTGAACTTACAATTTCATGAAATTAAAGCGTTCACACTGTTTACTACTTTTTAATGTACATATAAATTTTATTTGATTAAAGAGAAAAAGAAAGTTTATCAGTGTAAAGTTTTCAATTTTGCTGAGCATATACTGGAAACTGGAAACTTTGTTCTTGGAACATTTCCATACCAGGATTGGAAAAAGGGAGAAAGACAAGTTGTAAGATAGGATAAGTATATAGATTTACAGTTTACTATAAAATATTCATTTCTATTCAAAATGAAAGATATTGTTCCTTATCCTGACTCATGCTATCTGCTTGTCTCTTTCTACTTGCGAATGATAGTGGAACACTTGAATCCTTTTGAAGCTCCCTTAAAAAAAGCGGACGTAAAATCCTCACTCACCCACGAGTAGCCTCCCTTTGCCTTTTGGTGCCCTTTCCTGTCACATGATTGGCCATGCTTGTCACTCTCTCCTTCTTCGCCCCAGAGGACGGTTGTGAGAGCGCCTGGGTCCCTATACGGCACTATATCCTTTTTCTCTTTGGACCTCTACTGCAAAGTTTGCTGTATACGGTTTTAGGAAGATTATACCAGCAATATGGTGTGAAATTTTTGTCTAAAATTATCTATATTGCACGTTGTTTGACATGATTTTTCATCGTGTTTACAATTTATGAAAACTTGCGTTCATTGCAGGTTCCGATTATCTGCGGTTGATCCTCATTTATTATGTCCTAATTGCACTACCACATGTTCTTCCAGCTTTCGCTGTCAACTTTGTCAGCATTTATCTGAAATTGAATTCAATAATTACTTATTTTCTATTCATAGACGTGCTAAGGACTGGTCTAGAGGGCATTCACAAGTCATGTCTAAACCGAGTGATTGCCCTGATAACCGTTTATTAATTGCTGCTGCTGAGATTCACCATTCCAGTGAATTGCCGGGTGTCGTTACGGGGCAGGTCGCTGTGGCAGAGGGGAACGGCAGTTCCAGGAAGAGATCATCATCGTCTGAGATACCCTCCTCACAGTCTAAGAAGACCAGATCGTCTTCTACACAGAAGAGGAAGTCGACTGCAGATAAGACTTCGGTGAAGTCTACCCTCAGCACATCACAGAAGTCGAGATCCTTCTCTGCTGAGATCATCCTTCCAGATGAAGTAGATGTTTATGATGATCCTCCCATCCTCATACCTGAAGTCACAGTCATCAACAAGAAGACGAGGCCCTCCTCTACAGCGACGTCAGCAGCCAGCTCAGCGCAGACACTGACTAATGACCTTCTATCAACGCAGACATCAGTTACCAGAGACAGCAGTTCGTCACAAGTGCAGCGGTCCTCGGAAGAGGCTTCTTCCTTCTCAGATGCGTCATCATCTCTTCAGCAGCAGCAGCTTTCATCGCAGAACTTCAACCCGGGTCTCTTCATGCAGCAGTTCACAGAGCAGATGATCGAGTTGATGGAACAACGCTTCGAGCAGGAGAAGGCTGCGGCGAAGACCTCATCTACGACGAGCCTGCACGAAGGACCAGCAGTCTGCACATCGCATCCCAATAAAGATGGACACCTGCATGAAGGAGGAAGCCTGCGTGAAGGGTCACGCACTCGACGTTCGTCCCCTGCAACTTCCAGAGATCCCGACAGCCTCGACAATGACGATGCAGCCATAGACGTGCCGGAAGAACCTCCCAAGGAGCCTTCGCGCAGGAGCAGGACTAGACGTTCTTCGGAGCATCGCAGAAGCCGATCACATGGATCATCTTCACCCAGGACAGGCGCAGAGCATCGCGTGCATGGATCACTTCCTCAGACGCAGAGCCTGCACGAAGAAGAGAATCCACAGCTTCACGAAGGCAGAGGGGTACATCTCAAGATTCAAGGGAAGAATCTTATTCCAACCGATCACCTGCTCGCAGGTCTTCAGGAAGGGATTCACATCGACGAGGATCTTCAGAACGAGATGTCTCTAGATCAGAAGACGATGGCGGATCATATTTTCCGACACAGAGATTACGTCATGGATTGCCAACGGATTGGAGCTTGCATCACCTTCCAAGGAAGTTAATGAGGCAGTCACGTATGACTTTGACACGCTCAACTTTCCACCAATCGACCCGATCTTAGAAGTGCCGGAGAACCTCAGTGCAGCCTTCGGGAAGGCCACCAAGTTCCAGAGCCAAAACATCCCGTCGTTTAACGCCAGGAAATTCCCGCTTCATCATATGGAACCCTTCATGAAGGCCCCAGAGATTGATGAGAACTACAAAATCATCAACGACTCCCGTTCTAAGACCTACAAGATAGAAGACAAGAAGCTGGCACAGCTAGATACTACCACGAGACGTACCTTCTTTGGACTCACCAGATCCAGAGCTATTAATGAAACCCTCATCTTCAAGTTTAGGAATTCTACCTCCGAAGTGGACCGGATGATATACTCCTCTTTGCTTGACGCAGAAGAAGGATCGTCAGTTCATGTCTGAACATCTGGCATCCACGTCGGCGGGCCTGACGCTTCTGAGGAGACAGGGATTGTTGTCATCCTGCACTTGGAGTGAGCGGTTCACCAAGTCCTTATACAGAGCTCCGTGGTCAGCATCGTCCATCTAGGCGTAGCCAAAGAAGACATGAAGGAATCTAGAGAGGTGATGATGATAAAGTCCATTGATACACTAGCCAGTGTTATCCGCCAGATGTCTCAGTGCTACTCCATTAAGTCAAAGTTTGCTGGAGTACAAAAAGCCAGGGAAAAGAAGTATGCTAACTCTAGAGGAGGCAGAGACTCTTTTCGTCGCCCAACCGGAGCTCCTAGAGGTAACCCCGGAAGAGGCCGAGCACCTAGAGGTGCCAAAGGATCTAGACGCTGATGGACGGGTTTGGAGCGACTGGAGTCTTCCACCCCAGCCGTTCCCATACAACCTTCGACAGTGGGTGGACATCTTCAATGCTACTGGGAAACTTGGGGAATCCTGCAGGACGATTATGTATCCTAGATCCTACGTAGAGGATACAAGATACAGCTGGAAGCCGTGCCGCCGCTTACAAGTACTCCTCTGGCCTACAACTACGCTTCCGACCAGATAGACAAACTGGACGACGTCATCAGAGCTCTACTCGAGAAAGAGGCAGTCAAAGAGATAAAACAGGATCTCGTCATGCCCGGTTTTCCTGGTACCGAAGAAGAATTCCAAAGAGAAGTTCTGACTTATCTACAACATGAAGAAATTCAACCAATAATAACTGTGCAGACCTGCAAAATTCAAGATGATACATCTTCCTCAGCTGCAACAACTCGTTCGTCCGTTAGACTACCTCACCAGCATAGATCTACAGGATGCTTATCTTCACATCCCGATACATCCAGACTCAAGGAAATACCTAAGGTTCCTTTTCAACGGACGCCACTTCCAATAAAGGGTTCTATCCTTTGGAATATCATCGGCTCCCTGGTTGTTTACTCGAGTGACGAAGCCCATCGTCTAGATCTACGCAGTGCGTTCTACCTGGACGACGGGATTCAAGTTCATCGAGATCCCAGTCAACTCAGACTGCAACTAGACTTCACCATCAGGCTTCTCACTCAGTTAGGATGGCTGGTAAACCTCCTTAAGTCGGAACTGGAACCAAGACAGGATCTCCAATTCCTTGGAATTCGTCTCATCACATCAGTGAATCGTATAGTCGTCCCAGAGGATCGTTGGGTCAAGATACAACACATGATATCTCAAGTACTACTCTCTCATTACCACTACGAAACTGGCAGAGCCTACTCGGTCTTCTCACCTCAGCTCAAGACTTGACTCACAGAGGGAGACTACAACTGCGCCCACTACAGAGATTTGTGAACGCCCCTCTCGACAGTCCGGACCCCTTCGTACTACCGGACAGACTGAAACCGCATCTCCTATGGTGGACTCGGAAGTCAATTGTCTGCGGAGGAACCTTTTTATTAGAACCGGCTAGCAGCACTCATCTCTACGTGGATGCATCGCCTCAAGGATGGGGTGCTCACCTCGACAATGAAGTGGCAGCAGGGAAGTGGTCAACTCAGGATCAGAGTATGCACATCAACATGTTAGAGATGAAAGCAGTAAACCATGCCTTACTACACTGGTCAAGCGTACTAAGGAACGCACGGCTGATGATCCATACGGACAACTCCACAGTAGCGTTCTACATCAACAGGCAAGCATCAACAAGATCAACCAATCTTCTAGATCTCAGCTTTCATCTGTTCAGTGTCGTCGACAACCTGAACATCTACATAAAGGAATGCCACATTCCTGGGGCCAAGAATGTCATAGCAGGCGCCTTATCTCGTCCACTACAACCATCCCCGACGGAATGGATGTTACATCCAGAAGCATTTCGATGCATCATACAGACGATAGGATCTCCGCTGATAGACCTGTTTGCAATGAAGTACAACAAACAACTACCAACATTCGTCTCTCCGATTCCCGAACCGCAAGCATGGACGACAGATGCTCTAAGCATCTCTTGGGCTTACGCGTTTCCATCCCCAGCTTTACTACCACAGTTGTTACAGAAAATCAAGCAGACGAAGACGCTGCAACTGATTTTGGTCACGCCCTATTGGCCAGCGAGGGTATGGTTTCCCGTCCTCATGCAAGAACTCAGAAGTCCAACCCTGACACTAATCCTGAGTGGCAAAACCAGCTCGTCCATCCACACACCAAACAAGCTCACGGGAATCCCACAGTGTTCCAGTTACACGCATGGAGCGTATCAAGGCTTGCTTGAAGAAAAGAGGGTATTCCACCAGAGCAGTGAAAGCAGTGACATTAGCTCTACGCAGATCAACCCGCATCTTGTATGATGACAAGTGGCAGAGATTTGAGCAGTATGCATCGAGGAAGGGCTTCACTGCGGTGAAAGCAACACATCCTCAAGTGGCGGAATACTTGTGTCATCTACGACAGACAAGACGGTTAAAAGGTTCAACACTCTCTACATACCTAGCGGCCCTCAGCACGGTTATCACCATGAAGACGGGTGTCAAGCTGACAAAGGTACCAGAGATACTGGCACTACTGCGCTCGTTCAAGTTGGAAGACCAACAAAGAAAATTCAAAGCTCCTGCTTGGGATCTCAACGTAGTCTTGCAGCATCTCACGGGTGATGCCTACGAGCCTCTAGAACGGACATCCTTCGAGTTTTTAACGCAAAAAACTCTGTTCCTGATCACCTTGGCAACAGCAGCACGGATGTCGGAGATACATGCTCTGGACTTCGAATGAACACGATTTGAGTCAAGCCATCGTGACATCGTACATCTTGGACTGAGATGGGATTTCATAACAAAGAACCAGCTGCCCGTTCAACCTGACAGACAGTTCCACATCCCAGCACTCTCTACAGTCCTTGGGCCACAGGATAAGCAGGATCTATCCTTATGGCCCGTCAGAGCATTAAAAGACTACCTACAAAAGGACTAAGACGAGAGACGAAAATTCAAGCGCCTTTTCATCCCCTTATTTACGGAGACACCTACAGAGGTCTCACGGACAATGATATCGATTTGGATAAGAGCCGTGATCTTAAGGGACTACAAAGCAGCAGGACTTGAGCCTCCACGAGCCTCGAACCCTCACGAAGTCAGAGCTCTGGCATCAACACTCGATCTGCATGGGAAGTGCTCCATCTCTACGATAATGGAGGGCTGCTTTTGGAAGTCGGAGACGGTGTTTGCCAACCACTACCTCAGAGACATCGCCACCGAGGACGTCTCAGGCATTCACCAATTTGGGCCTCTTGTTGTAGCCCAACAATTGACAGTTCCACAAAGGCGCTGAGATGAATCTCACCCTTTTATCACGTTACTTGTGAAAGCCAACGCTCTGGAGAGCAAGAGCTTAAGTCCATGTGCACGTCTAAGACAGACTAGCATGAGTGATAGACCCTGTACTTGTAAGGACTTACTCGTACATGAAGAAGGGTCGCTTCTCCACTTGATGCGAGCATCAAGAGATGGAGTTGCATTGAATCCACACATAATGTCAGGAGAAGTTCCGGAAGAAATCTGACAAGTTGTGGTCCCCCCAGACTCGTCAGAAGAAGCTGGAAGAAAAAGGATCAACACAAGTGCCATCATAAGTTCCCATGGGGGGGTATGCAGGACGTAAATCAACAGCCAGTGAATCCAGAAAGTGGCCTGACCCACCACCATTTCCGATGGATTCTACAAGCAAATAGCATGAGTCAGGATAAGGAAAAATATGTAATTTTCTGACTAAAATTGATATTTTATACTTATCATGACTCATGAGGTCAGCCCTCCCAACCTCCCCTCATGGCACTCTGGATTTCCCTGTAAATCTGGGTGTCGGGCTCACGTACAGAGAGAGTGACAAGCATGGCCGATCATGTGACAGGAAAGGGCGCCAAAAGGCAAAGGGAGGCTACTCGTGGGTGAGTGAGGATTTTACGTCCGCTTTTTTTAAGGGAGCTTCAAAAGGGATTCAAGTGTTCCACTATCATTCGCAAGGAGAAGGAGACAACCAAATATGAGTCAGGATAAATATAAAATATCAATTTTAGTCAGAAAATTACATTGTTAATCAGGAGAATTGATTCCAAAAGACTTGTTAGACTTTTTGTAGACAAAAGTAGTTATAACCATTGCGCATTTTATTCAAGCTAATCATATAGGTAGACTAAACATTCCTCATTTGGATGATTGTACTGCAGTTACACAGGAACATAAAGTCAGACTAATGAAAAGATTTCTTCCTCTATAAAGCAATTACAAAAGTTGTATGTTTTTCCTACTTTTGGATTTTTGTTCTGCAGATGGAGTAGACAATTCAAGTAAATTCTTGACTGAAGAATGTATAGAACATCTGATGCAGGCTGCATCCCTGCTGGAGAGTGTAAAAACTGATATCTGTGATGGCAGTATTCCAATCCCACAACTGAGGCTGATTCTCACAGATTCCGAACACTTTCTGTGCCTTTGGACAGCTGTAGAAACAAACTTTTCCAGCAAAGAAGAAGATAAGTCAGCTGCAACGGAGCGCCTCAAGTTTATCCTTGAGGCCAGAGAAAAAGAGCTAAAGTCTTGTGAACAACTCAATCAAAAAGTGAAAACACTTTTGGTCATGTGTGTTCATATACAGAATGGTGTGTATTGGTGCAAAGACAAAACATTCACTTACTCAAACATGCCTGTTTACCTGTTTATTATTGTTAATTGTCAAGCCCTCAAACAATAGTTTTTACTAACCTCATTTCATGATTTTATTTCTCTCTCTCTCTCGAAATGATGTCACGATTTCTTTCTGCCATGTTCTTAAATTGTCTTATTTTATAAGAATTCTTCATTTTCCTAGAAGAATAACATTTAAGGCAACTTATTAGTATTATTATTATGATCAATCATGTCAGTCATCCAACACTTGATTCAAAATTAAGGACAGATTAATTCTTCTGAACAGGGAAATCATAAACTGTGTCTCATAAATCATATGTTAAATTATTATTAACCAAGCAGGTACATAGATAGATTTTGTATTTTCAAAATTAAATCTAATCACAGTCACAAGCATGTTCTCTTTTTCAGTGAACTCTAATGCATTGTTTGAAAGAACTTCTCAAGTGGACAAGATGATTGAGGAAGGAAGAATAAGAGAAATATGCCATCCTCTACATTTGGATAAGTCTCCTGGCAGCTTAGGAAATTACCAGCCAAAACTTTGCATTTTTGACATTCAAGATGAAGTTATAGAAATTGTTCCTGAGCTTGAAAAATTAAAGCAAAGTGTGGTATTTCAAAAGCTCTGGGAAAAGAAAGCAGGAGCCATTCCAAGTGAGACAGAATTGAACACTGCAATACTTACAGTTTGGGAGTCCTGTCAAAACAGCCTGGTTGTCCCTTTGTGCTCAAATAATTGATGGCTCTGCAACATTCCAATATGTCCAAAAACATGTCAGCATGTTTCAGAGAGACAATGTAAAGATCAAAAGAGAGTTCAGATTAATGTGTGCAGAGGGAGAATCTACATCTTGGATTGATCAAAGAGTGCTGCAACTTAAATGTTATGAAGTGTTGCAGGGTTGCCAGAAGGCTGCAGATATCATACTGGACATTAAAAATGTCTATGACATTTCTGGAGACTTTACTCCTGTGGAAGCAGTCAAATTACTGGTTGGTATTCATTTTTCTTACATTTGTAGCTTTCTATGTTAATGTAGAGCAAAGGCCAAGAGGGAATTTCCCACAGAATACAAGACTGTGCATTTATATTCATGTTGTATTTGGATATTGTTTTGTCCTGGAAGTGTGGGTTGAAGAGGAGGGACATATGTTTTACAAGTTATGTAGAAAAGTCGCAAACTCGGACACATTCACTGATAACAATGTAGATCAAGTACATATCCAATTTGGGGAAATCATTGGGACTCAGTTTAATTTTATAACAATTTGGTTACACTGTGTGTAGAATTTGAATGAAACTACTAGATAAATACTTTTCATGTTGAAAATGTGCAAGGCAAAAAAACATTTTGAATGTATTTTGATGTAAACTTGCCCTTTATTAAATCCAGTGATATTGCTAAGTTTACTAAATGTCTGTAACCTCCTCTGTGGAGTATTGGTTAGAGCGTCTGCCTGGAGAGCAGACAGTTGCGGGTTCGGTCCCCGGCCGCATCAATATGTGGCTATGAAGTATGGTACTTGTTGGTCCCTGCCTGGCACTTCGCATTAATGGGTACAGGAGTCAGTATAATGTGTGGGGTATTCATTCATAACTGTGGTATGGTACCTCAGTGAGCTAGCACTAAAAAAACCCAGCTTAAGTCTGGGCTAGTACAAGCAGCCACACATACACACGCATGCACATCGTCATCTGAATGAAATTTTCTCAAGTACAATGTTAAACCCCATTTCACCTCATCTCACCTCACCTCACCTCACCTAAATGTCTGTCAAGAAGAACCAAACTGAACACAAAACTTGTATGATGTTTAGCAACTTCTAAGGTGAGAATACCTCATACTTTGGACGTATTTCATATTCCTTTTTGTATCAGAGTTAATTTTGGTGATTTAGGTATTATCAGGTTTGCATTTTGGTACTTTTAAAAGATTTGATTTCTTCCTCATAATATTATTTAATTACCCTAGTTGATAATTCCAATAACAAAAGAAAAAGTGAGAATATTCCTTCCCATAATACTTCCCAGGGAAGCAGTCGTGAGCAGCCCATGAGCACCATGGATGCATCTGTCCTGGAAACCTGTGATGTACTGGAGGGACTGAATAATGAATTGAAGCAGGCATGTATCAAGGCATTCAAAGATAGTAAACAGCTGATAGACTGGCTCAGAGATTCCATGAAAGGTACCTTGTTTAATAATGATTTCTAACAGTTTCTGAATGATCTTAATGTAATGTGTGTGAATGAACTGAATGTCTGTAGACCTACATCAGTTACACCAAAATATAGCTTGTTCAAATTTATGCACACAGAGATGGACACATGATCAAGTGTCACTAGTTCTGTTTGAATACATGCATTGGTAGAAATGTTCAAGCTTGCATATAAAGAGCTACAGTACATTGATTTTAGAATGATAACATTTGTATAAATTTCTTTGGATATACTTTTGTGGATTGTTAGTAAGTGCATTTTGGTAAAACAAAATCATTGAAGCCTGTTGCTTTTATATCAAGTATGGAAACATTAAGAGCAATTACTTCTTTTAATGTTCATGTGGTCTACTAGTACTTACATCCATTAATGCAATTTCTCTTCATAAGATGGCCTAAAGGAACTAAAGGTGTTTGTGGACCTGGCGTTCATCTCAGCTGGAGAGGAACCAATGGAGATTCATAAAGTCAACTGTTTTCACTCTGCTACTACTGGATATGCTCCGCTGATTTTCAACACACCACAGAATACAGACTATGGCACTTTCCTCAAGAACTGTGAACTTGTCTGGCAGGAGCTCAATTCAGATCAGAAACTTCCTGAAAAACTGGTATACTTGAGATCATATAGTGAATCAATAATAAGGCAGCATTAAATTGATTCATGCTTTGATGTTCATAATGTGACTTAGAATTGAACAAATTTTGTTTTTCAGTTGGAACATATTCTTTAATATTTATTTATAAGAATATATGAACAATGATGTAATCATACTTGAGTTAGATCACAAAAATAACCTCGACTTTAATGTTAACCATCATCACAATGTCTTTTGAATTAGATTGACACATCTCGTCATCTACGCTGGCTGAAAGAAGTAAAACAGTCACACGGCTCTGTGGAAGTAACAGCGCTCACACAGGCTTCAATGATTAACTCAAGAGGATTATACAGGATTGGAAACCTAAACAACCTTGAAACAGTTTCTGACATGGTATGGCTGTTAACAGAAACAATTGTTGGGTTCATTTCCAAAAACATGTATGCAGTGTTTTCTGCAGAAAGTATTACTCTCTGAACATGCTTTCATTCAGACATTTGTACTATATTCAACAGATTCTGAACAATGTGATAAGCCTACATGTGTCACAAGAGTCAGAAGACAACCCTTCCCGAAAATACAGCTACGGCCAGTTGGTGGATCTTCAGAGCAGGCTCATGCTGGTAGCTGGGCAGGCAGAAAAGGGCAATGAAAATGTGGACCACTTTATTATGGCAAGTTCTTCTTGAATGACCGTTTGCTTTTGTTTGGGGATATTTGTTTCTAAATCAACACTCAATGAATTCCCAGATAGCTACCACAATTCAATTTGTACCTCAGGATTTGACAGCCAATTTTCTTTGAGCTCATTTGAATTAAAGTGTCGTTTGAACTATTGTTATGATGCATTGCTTTAGGAAAAGTCTTCATTAAACCTCTAATCACAATGTAGGTAATATTCTCAAATAAAGTTTAATAATTAACAACCTAATCTCAGGAGGTAAGTTGAAGATATCATGATATACTCTATGTTTGTTTCTTTAGGGATATATTTTAACATTTGCTGTATTAAATGTCAAGCTCACTGTAACATTAATAGAAAGAAACAATCATTTCCAACTGTAGTAAAATGAAGTTTCTACACGTTTTTAAAAGAATCTGTGAACCACAACAAAATACTTTTCATTTTTTGTTCTAAATGGGAAAGACAGAAAAGATGAATTGTTCATACCTTAGTTTTATACTTTATATGTCTACTCTTAGTATTTCTAGACATAACTATGTATGTAGTAGTAATTCTTGCCATTTATGCATGTAAAATTATTAACTTTTGTTTAGGTCCTTGATGGAATCGTGCGTCTAGCCAAATCCTATATCAAACTTTGTACTGATGGATGTGTCTTGTTCAACTGTTGGAAGGGAAAATTCCTTTGTGCAGACGACAGGAAAGCATGCACATTTTTTGGAATTTGGTCATGGGGACAATCTTGAAACCTTGAAGGGACATCGAGGGAACGAAGGTGTTGAGGTCTTCATCCATGCTCTTGCAAATGAGTTTGAGGACTTCCATGATGAATGGATGAACTATGTGAGTGACAAAAGAGATGAATACTTGGAGCTGAACTTCTACACCATTGAGCAGCTGGTGTTCCTTCAGAGAGAACTCATTAAACTGGGCACAGATGAGGAACCTTCTATTCGTGTGTACTCAATGTTGTCTCTGATCAAGCCTGATTGTACACAAGCAGATCTCACCAATGCAATGCAGGAGGCTCGAGATTTAGTATTTGCCAAGGAGGAAGAAACAGAAACAGTAATGGAACTTGATGAGCCTCTTGAAGAATCTGATCCCAAACAAGCCTTCATTAATGCCATGCTGGAAACGAACTTCTCGGAGAAATTGGCAAGACTTGCTTTAGAGGCCAATGGACCTGATGATATTGACAGTGGTAACTTTGGCCTTATATTTCGACTTTTAGATTAGGACTCTTGAGCATACTCTAATACAACAGAAAGGAAAATATATTTGGAGATAGTCTGTTAGAATATCTATTAACTTGTGTGATTTTGTTCAGAAAACATTCAATCATATCAAGTTACTTATGTTTTAAGTTTTATTTTGGATTCAGGTTCAACCCTCATGGCCAGTTTTAGTTTTTGTCAAAGTATTGTAGATGTTGTTTAAATTTTGGTTTGGCCCTAAACATCTTGCAGCGTAGTGAGTGAGTTTAGTTTTATCATGCACTCAGCAATATTCCATCTATATGGCAGCAGTCTGTAAATAAACGAGTCTGGACCAGACAATTCATTGATAAACAGCAGGAACATCGATCTAAGCAATTGAGACACGATGACATGTGTCAACCAAGCCAGCCCTGGACCTTATTAGTCCTAGGCCAAATGTTAGAAAAGTTCCTATCTTTTAGGATCTCTCAGCAGCAGTAAAAGCGTTATCCAGTAATTGGTATGACAACTCCCACCCTCCAGAGATTCTTGTCAATGTGGAACTAGACACAGAATGTATCAGATTGCTGAAAACAAACAAGGATTACCCCACTGTTGAAACTGTCCACATGTTCATAGACCAACCGCATGGTTTAATGAACGGTGACAAGCACTGGTGTTCAACATGATCAGGATATGCAGTATGGGTGATAAGGCCTGGTGTATCATATTGCCTGATAATGATGTTATCTCTACATTTGGCCTAGGAGTATTATCCGTACATCGGTTATTTTGACAAGCATGGGTTACTGAAGATCAATTCTAACCCGGAACTTCAGGGGTATCTTGCAGAATAAATTAGCAAGGTCATGTAACTTGAATTGCTCGCTGAGAATATATTCTTATCTTTTTAAATTGGACATCAAAATTGTATCTTGAGAGATACTCAAACTTTCTTCCAAGTGAAGTATACAACATTATTATTACATGTGTAACTCAATAGTTTATTTTACTATACATGAAGTGAAAATGTTAACACAACCAGCAACTAATAACAAGTCCGGCCATTTACTTTCAGTATGATCTTGAATCTATGGCCCAGTAAAGTACATAGACTTCAGCTAAAAAATGGGTTAATTAGAGACCTTGGATTTGAATTCAGTGTATTTTGAATTGACTGTATTAAGTAATCATAATGGAATCTGTTATATACTTCTTGGATGCTGTCAGTCAACATGACAGTTCATTTTAATTCCTGTTCCTGCAGGTATTGTGTGGTGTATGGAGCACCAGGAAGAAGATATTCTTGAGGAGGAGACAGCTATGACTGAATCATCAGTGGATCAGCCAAGACAGATCTTTGGTGGCTGGCACTCTGGTGGAGAGTCTGTTTCCTCCAGTGCTGTGTCTTGGGTCAGGAGTATTTCTTCAAGCAATAAGTGAGTTGTTCTATGTTTGTATTTTGATAGAACTTGTTGCCTTCCAAAAGACGTTTGTTTGTTGTGGGGTACATAGGTAAAAGGATTGTCATTGTTTTTTATCATGAAGATCAAAGCAAACAGTCTTGTATAATGTAGGAAGGACAGGGTGTGATGGATGCCCATTAAGGTCTTCACAGGATCTGCAAATAATGTAAGAAATAAGCAAATCCTGTTAAAGGGGTATTTATGTAAAGGAGGACTAAATATTCTTCATTTTAACTCATGCATGGTTAAACTGGTTGTCATAAAATATGGTTTAAATATGTCATAAAGACTGATTAAAGAGATATTTGAAAGTATTGTTCTAATATTTTTATACAAAATTCTTTCATGCAGGGTGAATTTCAAGGAGAGAGGTTGATTAAATCAAAGCTATAGTACAAAATTCTACTTCAGTCATAGCCTGGTTCAGCTTAGAATTTCTGATAAAGTTGGAAAAATATAGCCTTTTTCGCTCATTTTGGTCTCACTTGACCGAATTAAAATGTGGAAAGGCTGGTGTTCATTAGTTCATTAGTTGTATAACGCTACAGCAATACAGTATTGTATTGCAATATGAGGCTCATGAGACAATATGATCATCCAAAATTAAGTACTGTATTGGGATATGGATTGTATGTCAACCATATTATTTGGATGCATATATTGTGGCCTCACCATATCATTACAGCTCTAGTGGTACTCTATTATAACATATCTAAAACAATTTGTAACAATATTTACAAGTTATTGTTACCTTTGAAATTTAACAAGTTCTAATGGGCCCTAGAGGCCCTCATCCTGCTTCCTCCTTAATGAATTGATTGTTTTTCTTGTTTTTGTTAATTTTGGTCAAAACGTACGTGCACAAAAATATTTGGTATCTGTTATAATGGTATGCTCATTGTGAAGGTAATAAGAGATATACACATTAACACTTATTTAAAAGTATATACATTTAATCAGATTGGCTTTACCTAACATAACAAATGATATATTTGGGATTATACTTCTTGTAAAGTACAAATTCTAGTACTTCTTTGGTCTGAGTCATTCAAATGCTTACTCAGAAAGTGAGGCATCCAATGACAAGCACACAGTCAGTGGTCTGACCCACACAGCCACCAAAGCTTCTACAAAATATGAAATTCTGACATCTAGATCACATAATTGTGTGCCCATCTGATGTGTGTAAATGGCACAGCTTCTATGGCCAAAAGCCATTAAATGCTCAATGCTTTTTAGAAATTGCTCAATTCAACCTAAAATGTACTAGAATTTGAACTAAGAAAGTGAAATCCCAAAATGAAGCATTTGGTACATTTGCACACTTTCTGAAAGGCATTTAGTGTCATAATGTAGCAAAATTAAAAATGTTTCAGGAATATAACAACTGTTGCAACTTTGACCTCCAACTTGAGATCAGTGTGGACCAAGTTCCTGGAAGCTATATCATCAAGTGTAGCAGATTATCTCAGTCTGGAACATCTTGGCATCATCCTCAGGCAGCTGGCTGAAACAGGTGCCTTGATCATACAATTCATAAACAGATATGAATTTAAGCAAGTGATGTTCATAATATATGTATGGTATTTTGTTGACATTAATAATACAAATGTAATGACTTTGACTTTATATTACCTTATGAGTAGCATCATCAGACAACTGGGTCAACAAATGTATTGATTTCAATATTTAAACACATGTAAATAAAGCTGAGAATTATACCAAAAAAATCCGAACAATTATGACTTTTTACTGTATCCAGCTGTGATTTAACAAGTACTCTTTCCCATATGATTCACATGTTCTATTGATTTTCTAGGATTTAGTTATTTAATGCCTTGATCACACTAGAATAACTGATTCCCAATTTCTATGACATTGTCCCTGTGACAAATGGTCCAAGCAGATGTAGGTATCTTGATGAAAAATCTCTGTGCATGAGATTATTTAGCTATTCCTGAAGTGCTGTTACATACATGTTATTGAATGGGGATGTTACAATGATTTTGATGGCTTCCTTCGTAAATATGTAACATTTGTTCCAGATCATCGAACCTTTGAGCGGACTATCCCACCACCACTAAAACCAGGAATTTCTAACTTGATTGTCTGCCCTCAAGGTGAGATAGGGCTACTAATGTCTATTTTATTGATTAATATCTAATATATTGCAGTAACAAAGGTGGATGCACTCATCTGTTCAAATAAATAGACATCAGTTAGGTCAAATATTCTTGATGTGACATAAAATTTACTATCACTCAATTTGATACTTATGCTTCACATTTTTTTTTATTCCGTAACTTTTATTTTGTAGCTGACATGCTGAATGCTGTTGTATACATGTACAAACACTCAGAGGATCAGCCACTGCCTAATCCTGATGAGGTCCTTCTGTGCTCTCCACAAACTACATTTGACCAGGTAAATTTACCAATGGCAACAATGTTTATCGATCAGTTTGTAAATATGTAGAAGTAGCTACAGCAACAGTGTGTACTATAGCAATAGCTCCAGTGTCTGCCCTTAATCCACTTGACCAATTACTGATATGATGTGAGTCTATGATATGACAAATTATTTAAATTTTGATAATTGTAAATTGGCTAACGTTCAATATTTACTTGTAAATTTAAATAAGCTTTGGTACCTATGCAATAAATACCTAGAATTACATCCCTCATTACCATTATCACTGTTGTGTCATTTGACAGTGTAGTCATCAATTTCAATCCTAAAATTATAAATTTGAAATGATGTTAGTTGTCATCTTGTATGAGTCAGATAATTATGATTATGCTTTTAGGTTGACATCTTCCTTCGACGAGCTTTCTTTAGCAACCCTGGCAAGTTGTATGCAATGGCCAATGCTGATTTGCTGCAGTATGAGATTGAGGAGAGGGCTGAGAAAAAGCTTAAAGAGTATGCAAACAGAATAGAAGGTACATAATTACATACATATTTTGCAAAATAAAGTACATTGACAGCATTTTCATCACTTCTCTTATTAATAGGCAGATGGCAGAAAATAGTATGTAAGATTTTGCTTGCTTTTGGTTTGAGCTGTATATTTCCAAACAAATTGGCCTAGAAAATGATATCATGTTAAAACACAGCTTTTATTCTTTTTAACTTTTGAAGACATGGTGATGAATATAAGCTTTCTGAAGTGCATTTGATTTGTACTTGATATCAGTGGAACAATATGTGGTTTTATTTTCCAAAAGTATCAATTTTTAAACTTATCCTATCTCAGGGTATGCTCCTCTCTTCTTCTTCTACGACCATGTGTGGAAACATGCTGTAGGCTAAGTTGAATCGAAAGCTTCCTGGCATCTGACCACCTGACCTCTGCCCCCACTCGATAGCAGACCTGTCAATCATCTCAATAAGCGTGCAGATTGCTCAGATGATCACGTGACGTTCTGTGCCTGTCATTCTCTTTCTTGTTGCTACGTCGTGTGCTGATTCTTAGTGAGATTTTGACTGTGTTCAATATGGGTAAATCTCGTCGCAGTGCTTCTACTAAACTTAAACATTGCGACAAGGGTAATAGTAACTTTTCTGCTGCGGACCCACATACGTGTGTGTGGATTGTTTGGGATGTTGCGATTGGGCACACCGGTGTACCTACTGTGCTCAACTTGATGATGATGCCTTTTCGGAATATCACCAGGTGGCTTCTTGACGTTTGTCTGACAGTGATCGACATAAACCTTTGGAGGGTCCTTCCTCTTCTAAACGCTCAAAATCTAAACATCGTACAAAGTCCCTGTCACCAAATGAAGAATTTTTATGTGAGGCTTCCGATTCCTATCTGAGTGAGGATCTCCATCGTTTATTTCGTCCACAGGTGTCCAGTCCTATTGTGATTTAAGATCGTCTTATCCGTCTACCCTGGTGACGATTTCTCAGAACCTTGGTGATCCTACGCCGACTGTTTCCAGCTTGGTTTGATGGCCAGCCTTCTCTCTGAAGGGGCGGATATGTTCGGTTCGGCGCTTTCCTGCACGGTGATAGGCTCTACGCTTGTCTCCAGTTCAGCGCTTTGTCACGGTTCGGCGCTCTAATACCCTCCTGTGATGTCTACAAGTATGACGTTGAGTTCCAGTGTGGCGCTTTCTACATCTGCCTCATATGCCTTCCTATCTGTTTATGGATCAAAACCCCCCTTTCCAGTGCACCGCTTACCTCCAAAGTGACGAATACTTTCAATGCGCCACTTGCTCCCGGTTCAGCGCTTACTGTCAGAGCGCCACTTGCTGCCAATGTGCCCTTTACTCCTGGTTCAGCGCTTGCTACCAGATCGCCGCTTGCTCCCGATTCGGCGCTTACTATGACAGCGCCGCTTGCTCCCGGTTAGATGCTTGCTGGCAGAGCGCCACTTGCTCCCGGTTCGGCGCTTTCTGTCGGTACGTCACTTGCCTCCTATGCCTCACTCGCTCCTGGTTCGGCGCTTACTGTCGGAACTCCACTTGTTTCCAATGCACCACTTGTTTCCGCTTCGGCGTTTACTGTCAGAGCGCCTCCTGCTTCCAATATGTTGCTTGGTCCTGGTGTCAGAGCGTCACTTGTTGCCAGTGTGACATTTACTTCCAGTGTACCAAAGTCTTCCAGTGTGCCGCTTTCTATTGGTTCAACGTTGCTGCCTTTGCCAGGTCATACACCCATGCCAGCCTCAGCTTTATGTCAGCACCTCCAACATCTTCAAACCTCCAGGAAGCTTAAGGGTTCTACATTGTCTACCTACCGGTACCTGGCTGCTCTTAACACCGTTATTGCACCAGCCACAGGTGTGAAGGTGTCGACTGTTCCTGAGCTCCAGTCTTTCCTCAGATCTTATAGACTTGCTGACCAATCCCGGAAGTTCCGACCACCATCTTGGGACCTTTCCGTTGTGCTTAATCATCTTACATCAGCGGCTTACAAACCCTTGGAGGGAAAAGACTTTGAGAAGATCACTTTTAAGACTTTCTTCCTCTTGGCTTTGGCCACTGCTGCCGCATTTCAGAGTTACATGCCCTCAACGTCTCCCGGGTGCGGTTTGAGAGGTCAAGACATGCTAAAGTCTTTCTTGGTTTGCGGTGGGATTTCGTCGCCAAGAACCAACTACCAGGACAGCCGGACACGATTCCACTGCTGTCCACTATCTTGGGTCCTGATGACACAGAAGATCTTTCCCTGTGCCCAGTCCGGGCATTGCGGATCAACTTAGCTGCCTCTAAGGACCGATGCAGGTTGCGCAAGAGACTTTTCATCCCATTGTCTGCTGCCTCCACCTCGGAAGTCGCGCGCACCACTTTGGCGTTTTGGTTGAGATCCACTATCCTGTGTGCCTATGCCTATGCCGACCTTCCTCCACATTCGACAGCGAATCCTCATGAAACTCTGGCCCAAGCTTCCACCATGGCGCTTCATAGGAACTGTTCCCTCCAGGCAATCATGGAATGATGTTTTTGGAAGTCGGGTACCTTTTCGCCTCACACTATCTTCACGATCTCTCTCGGTCATGGACGTGGAGGGCCCACACCAGTTTGGTCCTCTGGTCCTAGCTCAACAGCTGTCATCGACCCGCGCTCGCAGGTGACAGGCAGTCCTTCTGCGTGTCGGTTTTGCTTCTGTACATTAATAAAGATCTCTATGTCATCTTTGTCTTTGTACCTTTTTGACCTTGGGCTTAGACCATCTCACCTAGGGAACTAGGGCGTGGCTGCACTGTCATAGCCATGACTGAATAGACTGAGAGGCCAGTCTTGTGCTACATGCAGAGGTGGTTGACATGCCGCTTACTGACCTCTACGCTCTGACCAATTACGTCAGTGAAGCGTTGATTTTCGATTACCTGCGTGGTTTTTGAAGCGTTCCGCTCCTAAGTCCTTCCTCACCTTTGGTAAGTTAGGGGGATTGGTACTGAACGTTAAACAAGTTGAGCAACCGAACTATTCCCTCTTTCACCGCCTTCCAGCATCTGTCTGTTGGGGGTAGTTTCGAAGCAGGGACTGTCCAGATTAAGGTCTTTTCGACTTGAATTCACTGGGGTCACTTGATAAATCGCGGGGAGGCAGGGTCCACTTGCCAAACTGCGTCCTTTTGCTTGTCAAAAGTTGCGGCTGAAAACCACCTTAATTCAGGACCGCCCACTCCCTAGAGTTTAGCTAGTGTAAGCTTAAGGGGTTATCTGAAGCAACCCATCACAAGTTCAGAGTTAGCATATCGGGAGTTGGTGCTTTCTCCTGGCCTCCTTGTGTTATGCAACCTCACGGTTGTAGAGTTGACACAGGGTAATCTGCAGCCCACAAGCCAACCGTGGAATAATGCATACCGTGAGATAGGATAAGTTTAAAAATTTATTTTTCTATAAATTGTATATTTATATACTTATCCTATCTCACGCGATGTATACCCACCCGACCTGCCCCATATCACAGATTACTGGAAGCTCCAAGGCGAGAATGACAGGCACAGAGCGCAACGTGATCATCTGAGTGATCTGCGCGCTTAATGAGATGATTGACAGGTGCTATTATCGGACCAGGAAGCTTTTGATTCAACTTAGCCTACAGCACGTTTCCACACATGGTCATAGAAGAAGAAGAGAGGTGCATACCGTGAGATAAGATAAGTATATAAATATACAATTTATAGTAAAATTTCCAATTCTGTGATTGGTCTGTTTTTACCAAATGCTATTTTATGTTTTTAAGGTCCTAACTATCAGCTTGTGATTTTGTGCTCAACTGAAAATGAGTTCAAAGCAAGAATTGTGGCAGCTCTTGAAAGACAGAGGTGCCCACCACCTCCATTGCAACACTTAGAAGATATCAGGCAATACCTGCTGTTGAAGTTTTCACAGAAGTATCAGAAACAAGGAATGACATCAGCCTCTGGATTAGATTTTGATAGGTAAGAGTTTTGTTGGGGTAAACAGTGGTGTAGGATTTCAAAGAAAACAATTAAAACCTGCTTTCAGCTTAAAATTCTCAGAAACATTTGATTGCAGGGTAATTATTATTTGTTACGGAAGTATGTTTTAGTTGCAATATTTAATATTTTGCAGTTCCACAGTGCGAGTGATCAAGTCCAAAAGAGCTGGTGTTGGGAAGACCTTATACAAGAAGCGTCAAGTTGAGGCACTGCAACGTCTGAACCCCAGAGTCCCTGCTACATCAGTGTCCATACATCTGTATGAGAAAAGTGTGTCCACAACTACTGTGGCAGAGAAACTGCTGGATCATACGCTGCAGCCTGGACAAGTCCAGCCTAGAATATTCCACTTGGACATTTCATATGAGGTTAGCTACATTCACCTTTGTAGAGTCCTGTATCTTTGAGCACATTTGCCAACTAGAAGACCCAAATATATATGCATTGAATGAAATGAACAGATTAAACCATGTGATGGTTACTGTGGCAGGTTCAGGAAGGCGTTGACTATCTCCTCTTCAACCTGTTGGTTCTGGGCTGCATCAGCAACAACATGGGGCATGTCTGGCTGAAGTCTCCCCTGGACCTGTATCTCGTGGAGACCATTCCCATCACAGATGTCAGGCAGGACAGGGTATGTATCTGTCAATATCTGGAGAGTGAAAGTCTGTATGTAAAAAGTGTATCTCGTGGAGACCATCCCCATCACAGATGTCAGACAGACAATGGTATGTATCTGTTAATATCTGGAGTGTAAAAGCATGTATGTAATAATGTATATCTGGTATCGCCATCACAGATGTCAGGCAGGACGGGATGAGCAGTCCATTAATATCTGGAGAGTGACAACCCTCTATGTGATCAGTTGTATTATTGGAGACATGCATAAATAAGAATTGTTTTGTCTCCAGAGAGCCAGTCAGCGTTTGATTCATTCCATTCTGGAGGTCCTGCCTGATGTTTTCTGCTGGTCTCCTCAAGACAGTCAGCAAATCCTTACCACAGACCAAAAGCCTGAAGGTCAGACATTCCAGACTGTGTGAAGTAATTCTGCCAACTAGCCAATGCTTGATCATCCATTTCGGAAGATTGTTATTGACTATTATTACCAGAATTTACTGTACTGAAAGTAGTGGATGAAGTCACAGCTGCTGTAAAATCTTGTTCTGAGAGTCATTTTGACTTCCTTATTCATGTCTTGGAATATTTTCTTCAGACAAAACTGACATCCGTGTGCATTTCATGATTATTTTGTTGTTAAGTAAATTCACTTTTTGTGTAAAAGAGTCATTTTAAATAATGTTTTTAAACTATTTTTTATGTGCTATTTTCTTCAGATTACTCTGATAATGACAGGCTCTTTGATGACATAGAGTATCAAAGCCAAGTTTACCAGCGCCCATTCCAGTATCTCAAGAGATTGAACATCAAAGGCAATCTTGCTGAAATCAACCCAGCTGCACCAGAAGGATCACATCAAGAATGTCTCAGTGTACTTCTGCAGTGAGTGCCAATACTGTCTTCTGTTGCTATTGTTGATATCATCTCAGTGTTAAAACTTGTGATTATTATATTATCAGCAACAGGAATATGATTTTTAAGAAAGTGTTACTGTCTGTATAGTTCTTTTACAGTAACAGAATACACTTTGCAATCATTTTGAACTTCAGACACTGTGGAGTACGAGATCCATCCTGGTCTGAGCTCCACAACTTTGTATGGTTCCTGAATACTCAGCTGGTTGACTTTGAGAACTCCATCTTCTGTTCAGACCTCATTTTGGAGGATCTGCCTGGCTTTCCAGTGTTGGTGCTGCACTTCCTTATCCAGATGTCGAGAGTAAGTGTTCAGATTAAGTGTTGACAAACACAAAGACATCGTGTTATAAGTGACTATTTGTTTCTGGACCAACACTCATAAATGTTTAGTGGTGCCCTTCATTGTGATTCTGGTCAGATGCTTTTGTAGCCTGTTTTGATTTCATTGTTTTATGTTATACAAGTGGACTTGTATTATGAATTCATATTTCAAATCTTCACTATGCAGTATTTCCTTTTAGACAAGTTTACCAGACTCATAAATGTTGCTCAACCTCAAGAAATGTTCAAGATTTTTCCATGAAACTCTTCTGATCTGATCTTCCATTTATACTTACTTCATTACATTTTGGGAGGTTGTGTTGGGCATCTGACTATCAACTTTTCATGATATTCACTATTCAAGTCAGTAGATATATGCTTTGTTATTGGGTTATAGCTGATTACATTTTGGATGAAATGTGGACAACGTGAAGATAACAAAATGTCTCATAAAGACAACAGCTGCTAAACTAAGGATTGTTTGCATTCATAACAAATCATTTATTCACATTTTTAAACCAAAAAGTTTGAAAATAGAAAATTTTGTTTGCCCCTAGGACTTTGCTACCAGGTCACTTGTGATGAGTGAGGAGTCTCCTCTGGACCAGCTGGTTGTACAAGAGAGACAAGCAGAAGATCTTGCACAGTTTCAGATGAAGCGGACGTGGGAAAGCAGGTTTGATATTCAATGTCTGAAAGTATTTTATGCACAACTATGTACTTTAAGTGTTTGAGTCTTGATGGAGATGTTAAAGAAAATCTTTGTGATGATTGAGAGATTCTTGCAAATTCAAATATTTTACTGTTTTCAGTCCACTTCACTGCATAAAGCAAAGTAATATTTTTCACCTATGTTGCATTTCAAGTAATCTAACAAAGAGATATTAAAACGATTTCCAGCCCTCATCCCTACATTTTCTTCAACCCTGATGGCCACACCATGACCTTCCTTGGCTTCAACATCGACCGCCAGACAGGGAACATGGTGGATCAGCAGACAGGGAGCGTGCTGGAGAGAAATCTAGTGCCAAAACCACTACAGGAAGCACTGATCAGAAACAGGGTCAACATCAATGAGAACTTTGATCAGATGCAAAGGTAGCTTGAAGCATTGAATTATTTTATGATGTGACTTTGAAAACTATTTTGTGTAATTGATCCTTTGATTTAAAGTTCTATTTTGTGCAAAATACTTTCTTTAGTGTATGTGAATAAAACATTTCCTCTTCCCTAATTTCAGGCTTGAGAGATTAGCTAAGCTGTGCAGTGTGATGCCAGGGGTAGATTTTGTACATGACCCTGATGACACATATGAACTGACAACAGACAATGTCAAGAAGATTCTGGCCATTTACATGAGATTTAGGTAAGTAATATATTTTTCCTTATCCTGACTCATGATCTTTTGCTTATCTCCATCTTCTATGCGAATGGTAGTGGAACACTTGAATCCTTTGTAGTTCCCTAAAGAGGACGTAAAAGCACACTCACCCACAAGTTACCTCCCTTTTCCCGTGCAAACAGTCATGTGACCAGCCTTACTTGTCACGCTCTCCCTTTTCGCCCAAGCGGATGGTTGGGCAAGCACTGGAGTCCCGTATACGGCATATATCCTTTATATTTAGATCCTATTTATTGAAATTACGCTGTATATGGTATTTGGCTATAACTAGTTTGTATTATATGTAAAAAAATTGAAGAAATTATTTGTATTTGTGACATATTTTCATCGTTATGTTACTTGTTTACATTTCATGAAATCTTGCAGTGTTTGCAGGTACCAGCTTTCAGTGGCTGATCCTCACCCCCAATGCCCATCATGCATTAAGCCATGTTCTTCCACCTTGCGTTGTACATATTGCATTGGTCTATCAAATTTACAATTTAATCAATACTTGTCTTATGTCTATAGACGTGCCATAGACTGGGTGGGTGAGGAAGTCATCACAAGTCACGGTTGATAAATCAGGAGATCAAGCTGGTAACGGTATGTTGTTTGCTACTGCAGAAATAGGAACTGTCTGATGAACAGGGTGACTACGTCTTCCCAGAATCGGAGGTTACAGCTTGGATAGCTAATGGATTGAACTTACAGTCTCCTTCCAAGGATGTGGATGAAGTTTACACATATAAGATGTTCAACGACGACTTCGACTCGGTCACTATTCCTCCTATTGAACCAATATCCAAGGTGCCTTCCTACCTACGCAGGGCTTTTGAGAAAGCTACTAAATCCCAGAATCAACATCTGCCATCTTTTAATGCGAATGAATTCCCTTTACATCATATGGACCCCTTTATGAGAGCGCCGGACTTAGATGACAAAATGAAATTAGTCAACGACTCTCGGGACAAGATTTACGAGGTGGAGGATAGAAAGTTGGCCCAACTTGATACTGCGACGAGAAGATCCTTCTTCGGATTAGCGAGGTCCAGAGCTATCAATGAGGCATTGATTAACAAGTTCCAGAACCCTAGTTCAGAAGAAGATAGAATGATACTATCTGCTCTGCTCTGCTCACTCAGAAGAAGGACCAATACTTCATATCGGATCATTTGGCCTCAGCGTCGACAGGTATCACCTTGATGAGGAGACAGGGTCTAGTGGCATCTTGTTCCTGGAGCAACAGATTTACCCAACCATTACTTAGAGTTCCGTGGGCATCGCCGACTATCTTCTGAGGCAGGATAGATAAAGCAGCTAAGGAAGCTACTCATGATACAAGGGAAGTCATGATTATCAAGTCTATAGATACTCTAGCCAACGTCATTAGTCCTACATAATTCTAGTGCTATGTCGAGTACGTTTCAGGGGCAGTCGTCTGGTACTATAGATACTCTAGCCAACGTCATTCGTCATACTTCACAGAAGTATAACAGCAAGTTGAAATATTCCGGGTATCCAGAAGGCTATGGAGAAGATATACTCCAGCTTCAGAGGCGGAAAAGGCTCTTTACGTCGCCCATCCGGAAACTACAGAGGGAACTCAGGGAGAGGACGCTCTCCCAGAGGATCCAGAGGAGCTAGAGGCTGAAATTGGGGCTCGGAACGACAGGAGTCTTCCACCCCCAGCCGTTCCTGTAAAACCATCGACAGTGGGTGGACGTCTGGAAAGGTACTGGGAAAATTGGGGAATACTGGAGGACGACTACATCTCACAAGTACTGCGAGACAGGTACAGAGTGCAGCTCAAAGCCACACCACCGTTAACCATCAGACCGATGCTCTTCGACTATGCAGACGAGCAGGCAGACAAACTACAAGAAGCCATCAAGGCACCTCTAACGAAGGATGCAGTAGAGAGGATAGATCAACATCGTCTCACACCAATCTTCTACTCTCCAATTTTCCTAGTACCCAAGAAGAATTCCAAAGAGAAATTCAGATTGATTTACAACATGTGGAAAATCAATCAGGACTATCTACTGAAACCAGAGAGGTTCAGAATGATCCACCTACCGCACCTCAGACTACTCATCTGTGCAGCACATTATATGGCCAGCATAGACCTTCAGGATGCATATCTGCACATCCCCATACATCCGGAATCAAGAAAGTATCTACGATTCCTGTTCAGAGGTCAACACTTCCAATAGAACGTCCTTCTGTTTGAAATATCATCGGCTCCGTGGTTATTCACACGAAATAACCAAGCCTATAGTCCTATAGTCCACATCAAACGCCATAAGCCCACCATCAACCGTGACCAAGGATACTTCATTCCATCAGCTTATGATCCACTCCTCCACCACCCCCAATCTATTGTATAAAGATCGCACCTATTGTATAAACATCTCCTTCTTTGTACCACTCCAGTATTTATACATCTCTGGCTTCTATTCACTATCCTTTGTGTACTCACTGGCTTCATTAGCTTACTGCTTAACCAATTATGTCAATTATGTTGTTTCCTTTGTCAATTACAATGTATGTAGTTTCATTGTTATACACAGTATAAATATGCAGTTCCTCCACTTCATGTATCACTCTTGCTTGACAACGGTACAAGAATCTGTATCGAAACGTCGCACTCACGAAATAAAGAAGTTGTTATCCATAAAAAACTTGTTCCATATTGTACGTATCAACTTCTAAAATGCCACTCAAACAAGGTAAGCCTATAGTCACCGACCTACGTCATCTAGGTCTATGCAATACCTTTTACCTGGACGACGGCATACAGGTGCATCAAGATGCCAGTCTACTCAGACATTAGCATGAACTTCACAATCAAGTTGCTCACACAACTAGGATGGCTAGTGAACCTGATGAAGTCAGTGTTAGAACAAAAAACAAGATCTTCAATTTCTGGGAATAAGATTCATCACTACGCAGAATCGAATTGTGGTCCCAGAAGATCGTTGGGTCAAGATACAAGCCATGATTCCTCAAGCAGTCATCTCTCCGTTAACACTACGAACATGGCAATGTCTACTCGGTCTACTAACCTCAGTGCAGGACCTGACTCGCACAGGAAGGTTACAACTACGTCCGTTGAAACGATTCCTGGCAAAACATCTGTACAGCATCGACCCTATCTCGCTACCAGACAATCTCAAAAGGTACCTGCTTTGGTGGACTCACAGGTCGAATGTTTGCGTAGGGACCTATTTGCAAGAACCGGTATTCGACG
The DNA here is from genome assembly GCF_003918875.1 of Haliotis rubra. NCBI lineage: Eukaryota > Metazoa > Mollusca > Gastropoda > Lepetellida > Haliotidae > Haliotis > Haliotis rubra. The sequence continues at coordinate 38,107 of NW_025765266.1, forward strand.
CACATCTCTACAGGGATGGGGTGCACATCTCCACAATCAAGTTGCATCAGGAAAGTGGTCCAAAATAGAACAGAATCTTTACATCAATCTGCTAGAAATGAAAGCTGTAATAAACACAATACAGCTATGGTCGAGTTCGCTGATCAACAAAATGCTGATGGTCCACACGGATATTCTTAAATTTTACAGTGGCATTCTCCATAAATCTTCAGCTCACATTCCAGTTCTTCGACATCACGGAGAATGCAAACATCTGGATAAAGGCGTGTCACATTCAGGGAACCAAGAATGTGCTAGCAGATACTCTGTCCTGACCACTGCCCCCGTCACCTACGGAATGGATGCTCCATCCAGAGGCATTCCGGCTCATCATTAGGGAAATAGGATCCCCATGCATAGACCTGTTTGCAACGAGGTTCAACAAACAACTACAGACGTTTGTCTCACCAGTACCAGATCCCCAAGCCTGGGCAACAGATGCACTGAACATATCATGGGAAGGACTAAACGCTCACGCGTTTCCACCCCCGATCCTACTACCGAATGTACTGTTGAAGATCAGACAGACGCAGGCGCTACAACTGACTTTGGTCGTGCCCTATAGGCCAACAAGAGTCTGGTTCCTAGACCTAATAGAAGATCTCGGAAGTCCAACCCTCAAGCTACCAGAATGGCCAAACCTACTCAGACATCCGCACACCAAACAAGTCCACTGGAACCCAGCACTGTTCCAGCTACACATGTGGACCGTATCAAAACCTGTTTGAAGAAAAGAGGATGCTCCGCCAGAGCAGCAAAAGCAGTAACCCCAGCGTCACGCAGATCTACTCGCAATTTGTGTGATTGACAAATGGCTGAAATTTTAGAAATATGCAAGGCGGAAAAGCTTCACAGCTATGGAAGCTACTCATCCTCAAGTGGCGGAATACTTATGTCATCTCAGACATACAAGACATCTGAAAGGTTCGACATTATCCACGTATCTGGCAGCCATCAGTACAGTGGTCACTATGAAGTCACGCATCAAATTGACGAAAGTACCAGAATTACTTGCTCTGCTGCGATCTTTTAAACTGGAGGATCTGAATGTAATTCTACGTCATCTCATGAGTGATGCCTACGAACCTCTAGAACAGACTACCTTCGAGCGACTCACACAGAAGACTGTGTTTCTACTTGCCCTAGCCACGGCAGCCCGAATGTTTGAGATACATGTGCTTGACATTGGACGAACTAGATTCGACATGGGGCACCATGCTGCAGTACATCTAGGACTTAGATGGGACTTTATTGCAAAGAATCAACTACCTGGTCAACCAGATAGACAGTTCCATATACCAGCGCGCTATCTACTATCCTCGGACCAGAGGATACTCAGGACTTATCCTTGTGTCCTGTCAGACCCTTGAAGATATATCTTCAATCTGACCCACCACCAATCCATCGGATTCTATAAGCAAATGATCATGAGTCAGAATAAGGAAAAATATGTAATTTTTGGAGTAAAATTGATATTTTTATACTTATCATAACTCATGAGGATAAGCCCTCCCAACCTCCCCGCTGGAAACATTTCGGATTTCACGGTAGATCCAAGTGCATGGGCAGAAAAATCAGAAGAGTGTGACAAGTAAGGCTGGTCACATGACTATTTGTGCGGGAAAAGGGAGGTAACTCGTTGGTGATGGTACTTTAACGTCCGCTTTAGGGAACTACAAAGGATTCAAGTGTTCCATTACCATTCGCATAGAAGAGGGAGATAAGCAAATGATCATGAGTCAGGATAAGTATAAAATATCAATTTTACGAAAAAAATTACTTTTCCAGTTGAATAAATGCCTATTTTGTACAAAAATAGACTTCTACTTGCAAGTTATATGTGAGGGAAATAATACATGATTAATATTTGCTTCTACAGATGTGGAATCCCAGTGATAATCATGGGAGAGACAGGATGTGGGAAGACCAGATTGGTTAAATTCATGTGTGCCTTACAGTGCCTGCCAGGCACTGACATGGAAAACATGGTCATTATGAAGGTAAAACCATTAAAAGTGTCAAATGGAGAAATGTTGGTGGTTTTTGGTTAAAATTGTGATTGTCATTTCTAAGACCCATTTCAGTTCCTCAACTTGGATAAAGATCCCATTTTTGATGATCCAAGTCATCTTATAGCTTTGCCACTGTTAAACTTTAGTAAAATCAGCATAAAACATAAACATTGGATATTCCACATATCATCAGTTCTAAGTTAAAACTGTGTCCAAAATCTATTTTGTATTGTGACAGTGTATAATAGTACACTTTGAATTCCTTTTGACTGATTCTAAAAACATTATTGTGATTAGATTTATTTGTTTCATATTTGTCCATTTGTCCTCAGTCATTTTAGGCAGAAAATATGAAACATCCAATCTGGGAACAACTTGTTGTAATTTGGCTGTCCTTGAAAATAGAGGTTGTTGGCATTTATGTCCAGCATCACTGCAGTGTTGTGTGACTATTTTCTAGGTTCATGGAGGCACAACCCCTGAAGATATCATCAGGAAGGTCAAGCATGCAGAACAACTCGCCATTGCTAACAAGGCTAATAACCCACACATGTACACTGTCCTGTTCTTTGATGAAGCAAACACAACTGAGGCCATTGGACTCATCAAGGAAATAATGTGTGATGGCTGTATGAATGGACAACCCTTGAAACTGTCAGAAAACCTAAAGATTGTAGCTGCCTGCAATCCTTACAGAAAGTATGTTTGAAAACATCTTGAACCTTGTTTATTTTGCAAATAAATCTTTGATAGTTTCCTTGTATGTGTGTTCTTCACCATGTATAATGTGGGTCTTGTTTCACAAAGTCAATATAGACGAAAATGTAAGTATAGTTGTTATGACAGACAAAGCAGTTTTTTTGCTTTGTGAAGTGAGGTCCTGTTCTTTCAAATGAAGGGAGTCAATGTATTAACATAGCCTTACAGACTTACAGAACATTGCATAGTGTACAGATTGACACTTTTTCAGTGTTTGGTTTATAGTGTAACACTGTCAAAGCCACCGATAATAAGTAAAGAAAAAATTAATTCATTGTATTTGCTCCTCTCCTCTGATTTCATTTGATTGAAAAAAATACCAATATTTTTCTGATGCTGCAAATCAGCCAGTATTCTGTGCATTGAAGCACAAATCTGAAAGGATGTCTGTTTCCAGCCTACCCAAAATACCTTGTGACCAATGCACAAATTTTCGTACAATATCAATTTCAGGCATTCTGAGGAGTTGATTCAGAGACTTGAAAAAGCAGGACTTGGCTATCATGTTGATGCTGATCAGACAACAGATAAGCTAGGTGAGCACTGGTTGTTACTTGTGACCCTTTGAAAGATCTAACATGATCACAGTGTAAATTTGGGTTCTTTCTCAGAGCCTTTTGTTACATTCACAAATAAATATAATAGTTTTACCAGGTTTTCATTATGAAAGAATCTTGTTTGACACCACCTCCTCACAGCTTAGGCTTTCTGTCGTTATCATTCCTTTGGTACCTTGCTTTTGAAATTCGTGATGTACTTCTTAACTTGAGAGGATACTCAGAAACCCAAATGACATTGATATTCTTAAGTTATCATCCATAAGAAACTACATCATATCTATGTGCTGAGACGATTCTGTTCCAACAGGCCATGTCCCTATGAGGAGACTTGTCTACCGGGTGCAGCCCTTGCCACAGAGCATGCTTCCTCTTGTTTGGGACTTTGGCCAACTCAACGTTCAAGTGGAAGAACTCTACATCAGACAGATGGTCAACAGATATGTGAGATGATTTCACCTGTTCACTCTCTTTGCTAAAGCACATTTCAGTCAAATAGTGAAAAAAATTCTATATTTTTAAGGTTTCCTGGAAAATTAGTTTGTTTTACTGCTGCATCATATAGATCGAGTATTTGAGCATGTATCAATTTGTATCATGATAAACAATGGAAAATATATTTCATATGGTTGAAGATTTATTATCTGATTTTGTGTTTGTCCATATGAAGTTGGTTTGGAATTGTGCCTTTGCATCATTTCATGTTAATGATCATATTTAGAGTGAATGTAAAACGTGTAAATATATATAAACCATTTTCTACTGTTAGTTATGCATATATTTTAGATTGTCCAGCTGGTATCTTATAATTCAGATGATACTAGCACACGTCCTAAGCTGTTTGTACCCTGTACATTAACTCTGGGTGTCAATTGCAGGTACGAAATGGTAAGATACCATCACATCAGAACATGGTGAACGTGATCAGTAAGATCCTAATAGCCTCACAACAGTTCATGAGGAAACAGGAGGTATGTCCTATTCCACTGAAATATTGTTGATATTATTGCTCAATAGTTCTGACTGACTGACTGAGTTTGGTTTTACACCGCTTTTAGCAATATTCCAGCAACATCGCGGTGGGGGGACACCAGAAATGGGCTTCACACATTGTACCCATGTGGGGATTTGAACCCGGGTCTTCGGCGTGACGAGCGGACGCTTTAACCATTAGGCTACCCCACCGCCCCTCAATAGTTCTGAATAAGTCAACATCATGCTTTGAATTTTGTAAGTGCGTGCAAATAAGAAATGGATTACTTGATAGTATCAGTCTGTGAAAACATTTGTGAATTTTCTAGATTTCAAGGAATAGTATATATTTAATTTTCTACGGTCTTTGTCATAGGAGTTCAGTATTCCAAGGAACTAATGAGAAGCCCTCTTTTTTTGTCTGCAGGACGAGTGCAGCTTTGTAAGCCTCCGTGATGTTGATCGTATTCCCTGAGTGTCATGTCCTGGTTCTACCAGCAGTCCCAAGAAAATGGAACTTTATTTGAGATGATAGATGACGATCTTTGTCCTGAACAGGACCCTGAAGAGGAGGAAGAGGAGACAGTTCCAACAGTCATTGTGGTATTTATATGCACACAGTCGTGTACATTTATTGCAGAAGACAGACAATTTAAGGGACCTGATGCTTTTTTATCTAAAATGTTCATGAATAATTTCTCAACTGACTCTAGAAAGTATGTTGTCTTCCTCAATAGAAGCATGATTTTACCTTATCCTGACTCAAACTTATTGCTTATCTCATCTCATTTCCGAATGTTAGTGGAAACTCCAGTGCCAGTGTTCCCCAAAACTGAAAAACATCTCACCTGAATGCACCCACAGCCTCGTATGTGCACCAGAAGCATGTGACTTGTCTCTCTCTCATTTTCGCACCAAGAGGTTTTGTTCCAACAGGCCAGGTCCCTATGAGGAGACTTTGTCTACCGGGTGCAACCCTTGCCACAGAGCATGCGTCCTTTTGTTTGGGACTTTGGCCAACTCAACGTTGAAGTGGAAGAACTTGTCTCTCTCTAAGTATTTCTCTCTAAATTTTCGCACCAAAAGGGCGGTTGAGGTAATTTTGCAGTGCCTTCGTAATCCAAGCCATCCTTCAAAGTCAAAATCAACAAGAAGACTATCTAGTAAGCATAGATATAAGGGATGCTTACCTGTGCATCCCAATCCACCCAGGGTCCAGGAATTCTTCTTCATAGAGATCGTCCTTGGGGTACATATTATGCATTTTCCACGCTGAAAATGTCCTGTGACAGTTGTATCAATGTTTTTTGAATAAAAAGATTGTACAATAAATAAACTTTTTTATTTATTATACGGCCCCCACCTCGTTGAGTTACCTCCCGTTGCGCATGCGCACTAACTGGGTAAGCACCTAGGCCCGTATCATCATTCCTTCTGCTGTCACTGCCTTGAACAGACGCATGAGTAGAGCGGAGCTGACTTTTTCTGAGATAAAGAGTATCATGTCCGAGACACCACCTGTATGTATGGTCTTTATTTTGTCCTTGTAAAGGAACAGTAAAGCTTTGCGGTCGGTTGTTTCATAATTGTGACTTTGTATTAATTAATTTACGCTAACTTTCCCGTGGTTTACGCACATGTTGCTCTGCCATGGCGGGAAGTTTAGCGTGCCACGTGGTTGTAATATTGCATATTGAACCAACTATTTCTTCCCGTGGTAGCGTTCACGTATTTTTCAATGTTTTCTATGTGTATATTAGCTGCTGGTCCGCCGTTAGCTACATGCTTGCGTGTTTGCTTTCAGGCGTTTTCCTCTGTTCGGTCTGTGGGCAGAGTATTCCACGGGCCGACAGACACGACAAGTGTATCGTGTGCCTGGAAAAGACCGGCCATGAGGCCGAAACTTGTGAAATTTGTATGGGGTTTTCCCCCCGGGCCCAGAAGAGGAGGGTGGCTGATTTCCTCTTTTACAGAGAAATGCGTGAGGCGGGAGGGGAACTTACCCAGGTCCCCCCATCTAAGGCTAAAAAGCCGCGCTCTAAGGGAAAAAAATACCGTAGCCAGTACCCTTCTCCCGCTACTAGTAGCGGTTTTGATATGAATTTAATCACACAGTTGTTTCAGCAGCATATGGACTCCGTGAAGTCCCTTGTCCATGAGTCGGTTGGAGGGCTCCGGCAGGAGTTCCTCGCCCACTCTGGACAGGGGGCGGAGAGTCAGGGGGTGGGATCGCCGGGCTCGGCTCGATCCCTCGGCCTTGAGGCGTCTGTCGACTCGTTGCCTCTGGCTTCGGGTCCGGACGCCTCGGCTGCCCCGGAGGGGGAGGCTTCACTCCCAGTCCCCCCTCTCGGAGTTGGCGCAGGGACCGTTGATGATTCCTGGGGTTCCGATCCCTGCGCCCTCCCGCCCCATGAGAGCGGAGGCACCAGTTTTGCCTGGTCTGCCTCCAGCGTCTCGGGATACTGGGGAGGTCGAGGAGCAGGAGGGTGCCTTCAGTTTCTCTTCGGCTCTGCGGGAGGTCCGGCAACGCATTGCCGAGTACCTACCCCAGGCCGCGGTGCCTGCCAGCTGCTCGGACTCGGCTGAGTTCCGCCTGCCAGGCGAGGCGTTTGCCCCTAGGCAGCCTACGCAGACGCTGCTGCGTATTCTTCCATCGTTGTTCCAGGACGTGGTCGATCCCCTCTTGTCTGGTTCTCGCCTCCGTTTTGACTTGCCAGAGCTTGTCCGGAGGTACCAGCTGGGGGAGGATTCCCTGTTCGCGGTTCCTATGGTGGATGAGTGCGTGTTCACTTCGGTCGCCTGGGGGGGAGGCTCGGCTTCCTCAGGAGCAGCTCCGGCTGCTCGGCAAGGTCGGTTGACACCACCGTTTGCCCTCGCGGGCGCGCCCCTGCGGCATGCGTACCGTACCTACGAGGAGGTTTTCCAGAACGCTATGCAGCAGGTCAGGGTTGTGGTCCATGAGGCCTACCTCTCCTCGATACAGAGGTCGGCCCTGGAGGCGGAGGGGCATGCTGGAGACGTTTCTCCGCATGTCGTGCTACTCCGTCAGTTGTCCAAAGTGCAGGCCCACCTCGCACGCGACTCTTTGTGGTCCGCTGCGTCGACGGTGATGTGCACAGTCATGGGGATGCGCAAGCTGTGGCTGTCGACGTCTCGTTACTCGGCAGCGACACAGCAGACCTTGCTGGCCCTTCCCTTCCGTCTGGGAGCGACGCTGTTTCCTGGGGCACAGCAGGTCATACGGGAGGCTGCCGCTGCAGCTACCTCCTTCAAGGACTCTAAGGCCTTGTTGGAGCACCCGCGGGCTTCTCACCTCCGCGCTCCCGTTCCACCTTCCTCCGCCGGGGTGCAGCCTACACCGAGTCCTCTGGCTGGCTTCGGCCGCTTGGCAGGGGTAGGCGGAGGAACAGGTCCGCCAAGGGTAAGGGCAAGGAGCAGTCCTCTTCGGCTAGCTCCCAGCCTTTTCGCGGGCGCGGGAGGTCTGCCCCGACCTCCCGTTAACCCATCAGGCTGTAGACCCAGCCGTGTGTCACTCCCAGTCAGCTCCGCTACTCGGGACCACACACGCGCTCTTACCCCACATCCCAGTGGGTGGCCGCCTCTCTCTATTCCTGCCGGAGTGGGAGAAGGCTACAAACAACGCTTGGGTGCTGTCCACCATCAGCGTCGGCCATTTACCACTGTGGAAGCGAGGTCCGCCCGACTTCACCGGCATACGCCGCACTCCGGTGCCGTCATGTCAGGCAAGGGCGGACATATTGCGCGATGAAGTTCAGGCTCTGCTGGACAAGTCCGCAATCAGGCGCATTCCACCGGGAGAGGAACAGGCGGGATTTTACTCCACGTACTTCCTCGTCCCGAAGAAAGACGGCGGGTTCCGTCCCATTCTCAACCTCAAGGGGTTGAACCGCATGCTCGAAGTACCATCCTTCAAGATGGAGACACTGCGCTCGGTGATCTCATCTGTTCAGCCCAGCGATTGGCTCACGTCAATCGACCTCAAGGATGCGTATCTGCATGTGCCCATACATCCATCGTTCAAGCAGTACCTTCGGTTCTCTTACGACGGGATGTGTTACCAATTCAGGGTGCTCCCTTTCGGCATATCCACTGCCCCAAGGGTGTTCACCAAGCTCATGTTAGCCCCGGCTACCCTCGCTCGCTCGCTCGCAAGGAAGGCGTTGTTACCCTTACCTAGACGACTGGTTGCTCAGCGCTCTAACTCAGCCAGCGAGCCTAGATTCTACCCACACAGTGATAGACATTCTAGTTCGACTGGGGTGGATCATAAACCTCAAGAAATCCGACCTGGTACCCACCCAGGACTTGTTTTTTTCTCGGGGCGCGGTTCACAACTCACAAGGATCTTATCTTCTTGTCGCCCGACCGGGTGACCAGAGTACGGGAGATGGTGTCTCTCCCAGCCCCAGGCACTTGGACTTGGCTCCGTCTACTGGGTCATATGGTGGCTACTATCTCTGTAGTGTGGCGGGCACGGTTGAGGATGCGCCCTATACAGCAAGCTTTGGCGAATCTGTGGGCTCACTCGGAGGACCTGGAGCAGTGCCTCACAGTCCCCGGGTGGTTGTCTCCTTACCTTCAGTGGTTGACCAATGTCGGGATCCAAGGGGATCCCTTTGGAAATCCCGACGCCAGTTCTTACAGTTCAAACCGATGCATCCCTCACGGGCTGGGTGTGTGTTTTCTGGGCAGTCTGTCGGTTGTCGGACTCTGCTCGAAGCCTGCCTTCACATTAACGTTTTGGAACTGAGAGGTGTGAGGTTGGTTTTCGAGCGCTTCCGGGAGCATGTTCAGGGCCAGGTGGTTTGTCTTCTGTTGGACAACGGTACAGCGGCATGGTGTCCCTAGCGCTCCTTCGGGAGACGTGAGGTTTTCTCCTCTGATGTGACCAGTGCGAATGTCAGTTGCTTCCTGTTTATCTCCTGGGGCTGGAGAATGTGCGAGCAGATGCTCTCTCTTGCTGGATCCTGGCCACACATGAGTGGATGCTCGACCGGCAGATAGTCAGAATTATCTCTCATTTGTACGGATCGTTCCAGGTGGATCTGTTTGCGTCCGGCAGGACAAATCCGGATACCCATGTTCTGCTCTCGAATACCGGACCAGAGTGCATTGGCTTCCAACACCTTCCTGTTGGATTGGACGGCAAATTGCTCTCATGCGTTCCGCGCTACCACTCATTCCCCGGTCCTGTCACAGCTGTCCACCCAGCCAGCTTGGCTACTTGTGCTATGTCCATCACAGAGCTGGCTTCGGTAATTCTCAGGTTTCTGGCTCAGCCTCCTGTTCTATTACCTTTGCGGATCGGACATTCTCACTCAGAGCGGCGCGGCCATACCCCAATCCAAGGATTCAGTGGGTGGCTTGGCCTCTGTCAGATCTAGCCTCGAAGCCACGCAGAATTCCTGCAGCAGTTGCAGACACAATTCTGGATTCGAGTATGGATTCGGACAAACGTTCAATATAAGGATAGGTGGTCCCGCTATGCGCCGGCTGGTGTTCAGATAAGGTGATTGCAGATCCCTTTTCTGCGGATTTAGTCCAGTATTGGAGTTTTTTTGCAAGCTCGTTTGGAAGAAGGCTTGTCAGTTGTGCTAGATTGGCTGTCGGTCCTACGTTCCCCATCTACCATCGGCTATTTCCATTCAGTTGTTTACATGGAGGGCTGTATTTTTGGTGGCGGTAACATCTGGGCGTAGGGGTCGGGCGATTTACATGCTATACTGGCAGACCCGGCGCTGACTGTGTTCCATCCAGATCGTGTCAGTATTAGCCTCCCGGATACTTGCCGTCCGAAGATCGATCCGCTTTCCATGTGACAGCCTCTCATCGAACTTCCTACTCTTACCCAGCCTTCCACATCGGGGACCTCTACAACGAGCCCTCACCCGTTGGATGTCCGAAAGACTCTCAAGGTCTATATCAAACGAACACAGGGGATCCGTACGGGTACCCATCTGTTCTGCTGTTACGGTGGCGGGAAGGCTGGGGTGCCGGCGAGCAATCAGACACTATCTCACTGGCTTGTATTGGTCATTTGTGCTGCTTATCAGGCTAAGGGCAAGCCTCCCCCTGATGGGTTGAAGGCTCACTCAGTCAGGGCAGTGGCCCACGTCAGAGGCTTTTGCATCTGCACTACCCATTGAAGAGATATGCTCTGCCCCTATTCCGGAGCAGGCCTAGCACTTTATCAGGCACTATCAGCTCAATACACATTCACGTGATCGTGCGCGTTTTGGCCGTTCTGTTCTCTCCAGTGGACAGTGTCCTGCCACCCTGACCGAGTGAGTCTTGGTTATCTGGTCAGTTGACGCTGCTTTCAATTGTGTTTTATTGATATATCCGCTGTTGTGTGATCTAACTCCTTTCGATTCTCTCCCGAGATTTTACTGTCGGTTGTGAGTTGGTTTTCCCCTTACACGTGCTCCCCTAATAGATCATGATATGGTTGGGGTTTTCTATTTTCGCACTCTGTGCAAATTGCTGTGCTTAAACCTATGAGGTCGGATGTAAGTACTTATCCTCCTGTCGGTTACCCTCCCATCATGCCTCTCATGGAAGCTTGGGACACGTGAGAGATGAGAGTTGTGGCCTCTCTTTCATTCTTCATAAGCGATCGCTATTCATGTGTACTTTGACAGAATTCCCTCCTCCTGGCCTCCAGTGTTTGGGAGTCTGAGATAATGCATATATGTATCCCAAGGACGATCGATCTATAAAAAGAATTAGCTAAACCTGCAGAGGTTTTCAATTCTTTGAAAGAGTCGATCCTTGGGATAGGGCCACCCACCTCCCCTACATTTCTGTTCACTGATTTATTCAGCAGAAGGAATGATGATATGGACCTAGGTGCCTACCTGGTTGGTTAGCATGCGTAGCAGGGGCGTAACTCCGTGGTGGGGGCCATATAATAGATAAAGAAGATTTTTATTTGTTGTACAATATTTTTATTAAAACATTGATACAACTGTCACAGGACATTTTCAGCTGCAGAAAATGCATATATGTACCCCAAGGACGACTCTCTTCGAAGAATTGGAAACCTCTGTAGGTTTAGCTAAGTTTAATGGCTCAGAAACCAGATTCGAACACCTGACACAGAGAACACTACTTTTCCTGACTTTAGCTACAGCTGCCAGAAGGTCAGAGATCAATGCTATAAACTTCAGTCGCACTAGATTTGATAATGGACCCAATGCAGACTGTCAATATCGCATCCAGTATTATCTTCAATACTTGGCAAAGATAACTTAAGATTTAACATACTTCGAGGCATGCATAGAAGCAGACTTGATCCTCTCTCAGATTCCAACCCAAACGATGTAAGAGTGCTAGCCTCCACACTAGCGCTATATGTCAACTGCTCCATCTCTACAATCATGGAATCATGTTTTTGGAAGTTAGACACAGTGTTTGCCAATCATCTCTAACACTTCATTACTGAAGATATGGAGGGTCTACATAAATTCGGACCCCAAGTGGTCACGCAGCATCTGACAATCCACAAAATTAATGAGATTCACTCCTCCTCTCACAAGCATAGAGGTGGTGCCCCACTGGAAGAAGCAGATGGCCAGAAGAAGAGTACATTCCCATGGGTCATGTAGATCAGTTTGTTGATCTGAATCAAACAAACGGTGGATCTCACCACCTACTGTGGGATTCAAGCAATTAGGTATGGGTCAGGATAAGGTAAAATATGCATTGTTTAGGATAAAAATATCATTTATACTTATCCTGACTCATATAAAGGTAATGGTATTTTTGAGAGCATTATCATTAGCAGAAGCCCTAGGTCTTCCATTAACTGCCCGATGAAGGAGGGCAGTTGAAAAAGACTGAGGGCTTCTGCAAATGATATTGCCCTCAAAAATAGCATTACTGTTATTATTGCTAAAATACATGGAATTTGTGTTGAAAAGGAAAAGGAAACAATGAAGGAATTTGACTGCAAGTTTACTCAAAACCAACTGGGGTTGACTGACCGAATGCAATTACGTCATCGAACAATTTAAGTGACGTCACAACAGAACGTGACGATATTTGATCTTGGCCTTTGACAAGACCATAGCCTGCAACATGTCAAACTGTGTCAGACACAACGTCAGTTTTCAATGTTCGGTTTAGGTCCAACAACAACGTTGATAGTGCAATTGCAATTACCACTATTTAAAGCGGGAATTCCGGGTTGCTTTGACTTGTTTGCCCTGGAATATCTGCCAGTCCAAAGCCAGTGCATTAATATTGTATTACACTTGTCAAATTGAGGTAATATATGCTGTTGTTTTGCTCAGTGATACAAGGATTATCAAGGAGCTCTTGTCATAACATTTATTTTAAACATACATTTGGTCCAAAGATTAAAAATACAATAAGAGTGATAAGGGCCTGCAGTTTTAAATCTGTGTCAGATAAAGTAAACTTTAAAGAATAGAACACAAATATTAAATTGAGGACGTTTTTCTTTCAGCCCACTGATGTCACCAAAGCCCTTATCCTGGCACTAAGTGTGTGTTACCGAGCATCACTGAGAAGTCGAGACGAGTATGATGATCATGTATTCAGATATTTTCTAGATCCTTGTGGCATACCTGGTGGAACTCAGCAGATGGTTCAAGTTATAAACAGGTATTCATCCATTTTTTCTGATATTGTTTATGAGTGATGAGTTGGCGCTATAGATATTTCAGGTGTATGATCGACTACCTGTAGGAGCTCTTTACTGTGCCTTGTATGCTCACACTCCCAAGATGAGATAATTCCTTCAGATACCTTAACTCTGTAACATCAAAGCCATAGACTGACAGTGACAGTATAAAGTTCTATGGATAAAACAGACCAAACCTTCTTCTTCTTTTTTTCATCATGATAGCTTCCTGGTAAATTTGTGATTGAGAGCAGGCACATTCAAACTTCGGGAGGAAGAGAGATAGAGAAATTCTAATTGTGCACTAAAATATTTTAAATGTGCCTTTCAGAAATAAATAACTGTACCAGATTTCTTTACATCATCCATCATAATTCCAGTGATTTCCTTGGCGATAGGGTCAATAATTTTTTGGCTTGTTTGTCATTTGCCTAAGTGTTTTGTTTTGGGGATGAAATGACTAAAGGTGAGTTATGTCTATAAAAAATTAGGCATGCCATTAGGGCACCCGGAACATTTTTATCCGTGCCATTTCAATATTTACGGTGCCATGGCACGCCAATATATGGGCCATTTCAAACCTTGAACTTTATTTGCTAAAAATAAATAGTATGAACAAGGAATTCCAAGGAATATCACAAATTCCAGTCCGCCTATAGGTCATTCCACAGCACGGAAACAGCCCTGCTCCGTGTTGTAAATGATTTGCAGTGGGAGCGTTGACAGGGGAACTCAGCCGTTCTTGTTCTCTTGGACTTATCGGCCGCGTTTGATACGGTGGATCACCAGATACTTCTATCAAGACTTCAGTTCCAGTATGGATTAAATGATATGGCTTTTCTGTGGTTTAGGTCCCACCTATCAAACAGGACTCAATCTGTTGCTGTTGTTCGTAATGCTCAGTCGGTGGAAGCTATTATTCTTTGTGGTGTACCACAGGGATCGGTTCTCGGTCCTGTATTGTTCTCTATGTATACCAAAGAACTTGGTGATCTGCTTTGTGAGAAAGCCACTAATCATCATCTTTATGCTGACGATACTCAGTTGTTTGATGGTATTACCATGGGCTATGACAACAGTTCTGACTTGACCAGAATTGAAGATGCCATTGACCATATTGGTTCGTGGATGTTCAATAACAAACTAAAATTAAATGAACACAAGACAGAGGGTATGATTGTTGGCACAAGAAACATGTTAGTAAAATCACAACATGTTGAGTTGAAAGTTGGAAACATGGTCATTCAGCCTTCTCTACATGTCAGAAATCTTGGCGCCCTACTCCAACCTGACCTCTCCATGAAGAAACAGACTCTGATCTGTGCAGAAAATGTTACTTCCATCTCCGTAACATTGGACAGATCAGACATCTCCTGTCACAGGATGCTGCGGCTGCCCTGGTGAGAACACTGATTCTCTCACGACTTGACTATTGCAACAGCTTGTTGGTTGCAGCTTCACAAGAGTCCATCCAAAAGCTCCAACAAATCCAGAACACAGCTGCCCGCATAGTTACTCTCCAACCAAAACGCTGCCACATCACTCCTATCCTGTTGTCTCTTCACTGGTTGCCTATTGAGGCTCGTGATTGACTATAAGATCCTTACACTTGCTTATCAATCCATTCATGGTATTGCACCAGTGTATCTTCAAGAACTCCTCTCTCCTTACATGCCAACAAGAACTCTGCGTTCATCCCTCGGCTAATCTGCTCTATGTACCAAAGTGGAACCTAAAATCATTTGGCTGCAAGTCTTATCAGAACATGGCATCAGTCAAATGGAATTCCCTCCCTGATGAACTTAAGCTGTCTCCAACTCTTGAAAACTTTAAGTGCCATCTCAAAACCTTTCTTTACAAAAGTTCTATGGACTTTAATAATGCCTTATTGATTGTTAGCTATGAGCATACCTGGTGTGGAGTTTGGCGCTATATATAAATGGACACATTATTATTATTATTATTATTAATTCATATACAATGGCAGTTTGTATACCAAAACAGTTCTTGGAATTATTTGGGATGAAAACCAAAGTTATACTGTCAAAAAACACCAGTGGCTATAGGAGGCCGACGCAGCAATTAATGCTGATACAGCTAGAAAAGACTTTGAGATCTTTACCCCCCTAAATAATGTGACCCCTCTTCTTATGATACACAGTGACATGCTGGTACTTTACAGCAAACCAAGGTAATTCGGTAAATTCTGAAAACAATCGAAGGGACATCAGCCCCATCTGTCGATTAAAATGAAAAATATGATGTTGCTAATCATCGACAGAATAAAAATACCCGGAGGCATCGATATCGTCGTGATCAACATACCGTAAAGGTGTTAATTAATTAAAGAGAATGTTTGTTTAGTGATTTGCAAGTGGCTATGGTGGCTATGCTCATATCAGGAGTAAATGAATTCAGTTAATTAAAAGAATGTCGTTTTTATCAATTTGTAAGAGAATTAAGGTTGCAAACAGACTATAAGCTTCTCGGCTATGAAGAGCCAGTATCAACCGCTTTTAGAATTTCACTCTATACTTCCCATCATGCACAACAGAATCAGGAAGATCCATGCTGAAAAAGATACACAATGTCTTAGGCATGATTCCATTTGTGCCTCAGCCTGGAAGGACAGATCTTTATATCACAGAGTCTCCAAGAGTGAACACCTCTTCAACCTTAAACTAGTAGATGTACATATAAATCAAACATTAGTTATCATTGTGTAGAATTCTAAGAAAAATAACCCACTTCCTTCCATCATATCCCACAGATCAGTGTTAGTGTGTTTTTAGGTATATCTCAGGTTATTGGAAATAGTCTCTGCAAAACAGTGAACTTTCCTAGATGTAGTATTTATTCTAATGAATGCAGCCTGACACAAACCAATCACAGCTGCATGGCATTTTGAGTGAAATCGAAGCTGACTTTGTTCAATGTCCTTGGTGGTTCAAGGACTTCCATTTGAGTTTTTAGCATCATTTTGGAGTCATCCTTCAGTTGGTATTCACATCAACATATGAGAAGACACCTTATCATGGCAGGAGTCTGCCATTCATGCAATGAATGCATTCACCCCTCACTTGGCGAAGTACTTGAGAACAATGTTTTTACTGAATTGTAATGAATTGATTTTCCTCACATGAGTATGTAATTCTGCTCTTGTTTGAGAAAAGGACCATTCTGACACAAGTACTTGTTGATGTCTTAGGTAAATTGTGTAAATCCTTTCAGTATAGTATTTCTATGTTTAATAATCAACTAGCAATGTGGAATATAAATGTTCTTTTATTTTTTGTCAGCTGTCAGAGAAGTGTTTGTGGATGAAGTCCAAGCTTGGAGACAACATAGCAAAGAACCAGGCCCTCAAAGAGAACCTATTCATGATGGTTGTCTGTATTGAACTGAGGATCCCCTGTTCCTGGTGGGAAAACCAGGCAGTTCCAAGTCCCTGGCCAAAACCATTGTTGCAGATGCCATGCAGGGCAACTCAGCCAGATCAGAGCTATTCAAACAACTGGAAACAGGCTTTGTGTCATTCCAAAAACACTTCTTTCAGAGGAACCAAGACCTTAACATATCTCTTTTTAGTAGAAGTAAATGTTTTGTCATCTTGTATCACACCTTGAACATGTTCAATGTTTCATTGGAGCAACAATAAGCTTTAAGACTGTTGAGATAAATATCGGGAAAGAAGATGAATGAATTACATTCAATTTAATGGACAAGAATTCCTTATGCTTTTTGAAATGAAAAACAGTGGTGATCACGAACAAAGTAATTTGGCAACAGTGTCCTCAGTCATTTGGCCATGTCCAGTATCATCTTATAATTGTAGTGTATACGGTTTCTAAGTATACTCTTGCAGGCAACAGATGGGTGTCATTCCAGTATAAGTCCTTTGGCCACTGCTGAAAGTGTGTCGGTCCTACCCTTCGTCCAGTATCGGCCATGTATCAGAAGGACAAGGACCTGCAGACAGGTTTGGCCTCCATTTCTTTGTTGTCCTGGATGAAGTTGGTCTGTTAAAGACCGCACCAAGGATGCCACTCCAAGGTAAATCATCACAAAGTTGCAACTTATGTTCCACTAAACACTGTTAGGCTCTTAAAATCTGAATAGGCATTGGGAGGTCTTTAGACAGATTTAGGCAAGTAACATGGAGAAGATTACTTGTTACAACTAACTTGGATGCTGATTCCATTTTTCATAAGAAAAGTACAGGCTTTGTATTATGAATTCTAGTTTTGTGGGCTGGATCTAACTCCAACTCCTAGAGTCATGCAGAGATGTATGTCAAATTTCCTGTTTGGTGGTAGAGGTTCAAACTGCAACATAGTAAAACAGCAAAGGCTCTTGAAAGATAGATACAGATAAATTTGTTGTCTGGGATTCCCCACCTCAAATTTAAAATGGCTTCTTGATAGGCACCTCAACTACTGAGGTACAAGCACTGTGATACAAATGTGACTGTTGTACTCAAGTGGGTTTTATCAATTTGTCTAAGCTTAATCATGTATATATTTGGATGAACTTACGATACACTAAACAAATACTAGTAACAGTGGGTTAGGAGCTTTATTCATTCATTCTATTCTTACAGACCACTTCCATCCCACTACTGGAAGATGGTTTGTCAGGGGAGATGAAAAAGCCAGAACCATTCAAAGAAGGTAGAAGTAAAAAGAATGACCTCTGTACATTGATTTGTGTACACTTCTTTCATTACAGTGCGTTTTTCCATCTTCCTCCCACGATGTTAGCTGTATAATAATAACTTTGAGGGAAGTGACTGTCAGTAATGTGTGTCCAGCTAGAAAATTCTAATAAAAAATGGCATAATATAAATAGTTTGCTGCAATTGTGTCAGCAGACAAGAATTGTCACACACATTCAGTGATCACGTTAATCCTGTGAGTCTCTGTAAATATTAAATCTCTGTTTCAAAAGCTGATGTGTCACTACTCCTTACCTTCAAGGGAAATATTTGTTCTTAAAATGGTGCACATTTCAGCCAGTCATCAAATGCATGATTGTCAAAGCAATCTCTACATTGTTGTTTGGATTCTTCATGCAGTCTCTATTACCTAAACAAACATCACTGTCTTCACATACAGCAACAATCTTTTCTGAATGCAAAGTTTTCATGTATTTTAAATTGATGGGTGAGAAGCATATTCAAATGATGGATAATGTTATCTGCATTTTTTTTTATGAAAGTTCAGTGTACTAACAGAAGAGAGAAGCAAGAAGCATAAATAAGTTGAAACTAACACCATGATAAGCTGAAGGAGTATTATTTGTACTTGACAAGTATGATGTATTATAGCTAAATACATGGAATTAGCATGAAACGGCCCCTCCCATTATCAGGAAATTTGCGGGCCGCTGCGTAAGTGATATTGGACCGGGCTTCAACCCTTAACGACGGGCCACTATCAGTTCTATTGTCAAGTGGCGTCATAGTGGGTGCATGGGCTTTACGGTTCATTCGACATTTATTAACTTTCTGACTGGCAGATATTCTACACCAAGGGTCAAACAAGTCAAAGCAACCCGAATTCCCCCTTTAAATATATATGGTAATATTGGCTTTCTTGTTGGTGCTAACCTTAACATTTGCACTATTAGGGCTGTTGATGGACCAAAACAGAACAGTGACATAGTTTGACATGTTGTAGGCTATGGTCAGTGTCAAAGGCCAAGGTGAAAAGTCGTCACTTTCTGTTTGTGACGCCACTTGAATTGTTCGATGGCGTAATTGCATTCCGGGCAGTCAACCCCGTCAGAAGATTGATTTGGTAAAACCCTACAGTCAAATTTCTTCATTGTTTCCTTTTTCTTTTCAACACAAATTCCATGTATTTTTAGAAATAATACTTGGTAAATGCTGTTTTGAGGGCATTATCATTTGCAGAAGCCCTCGGTCTTTCAGCAACTGCCCTCCTTCGTCGGGCAGTTAATGGGAAGACCTCGGGCTTCTGCAAATGATAATGCCCCCAAAATAGCATTACCTTTATAATATATTCCAGGTTGCCTTCATTGGTATCTCCAACTGGGCCCTGGACCCTGCCAAGATGAACTTCGAGGTATCCTGGTGCAGGAAGCTCCCCTGATGATTCAGGAGCTGGTGGAAGTGCTAAAGTAAGTCAACTGATAGAAACACCACTTGGCTCAAAAAATACACCACAGAAAAATACTGAGTAATATATTCTGCAGTAAAGCAAACTTTATGCACTTCTGTGAATACATGTAGTCTCTATTTATTATCTAATTTCAGAGGCATTTGCTCAACTAATGAAATAGTTCTCAGAAGAATCAAGCCTTTGCTGCTAGAGCTACAGCTGAAGCCTACCTGAGACAATATTCCATAGAGCACAAGAAACAAAGAGAATTCTTTTGGTCTCAGAGATTTCCTACAGGTATATGGTTATTTTTGTGTGATATGACACAATAGTGAGACAAATCTCTTCAAAACTGCTAGTCAGTAAGAACAGGTGCTTACAGTTAGCTTCCTGGCCTAATCAGTCCCTATTTTGGAGGATTATTTTCTGCATACCACCATTATAGAGAATAACATTATCATTTCATCTTCACCATTATAGAGAAAAACATTATTGTATTTCCTGTGTGTATGATTATTACTTTATTTTATTTATTTTTTGTTTTGAATTGCAGCCTTGTAAAGATGGTTTATGCCTTTGCTGACAAACATGGTCGAGACATTTGCTGGCATCAGCTAGGCATGCTATCAAAAGGAACTTTTGGTCTTGACAACCTGGACCCAGTTGTTTGTGTTCAGGGACAGGATTGCTTCTACCGTTCCAAAGCAAGAACAGGTAAAATGTTTGCGATTCTGAATGTTGAATACTGGAATATGTTTGCAGTAGAATATATTAATGTGTATATAAGGAAGATTACTTAAGAGGCTTTACATTAGACATACTATATATACACATTTTCCATGCACATATTAGTATATGATGGGTAGAATTTTCTTCTTTGCACTTTTCAGCTTTTTACATTGTACATGAGATAACATTTTAAATTGTGTGCATCTTTCCCATCTAGCATTTGCTTGAATTGGTTAAAAGAGCTTTACTTCTCTTTGCTTTGGTAAAGAAAACTATAGTTCCTAATTAAATTGTCGAATCAGTCTCAATCTGACCTCAATTTATTCTCCGAACATACTCTTTTGTGAGTACTGTAATATATTGCTCAAGCTCATTTCCTTCTGTTCTATCCACTACCAGAAACTGCTGATGATGATCCCCAAACTCCACAACCATTAGTGGGAGCAGAAGATGGTCTTTTAGGTGATGGAATTTTAGCCAGGTATGCCCAGTAATTATTTTTGGTATTTAGTGGCGGTTTCCTTTAAGGAACAAGTGTCTGTGAGTGGGAAAAGGTAGTGACATGTGTTTCTTTTTACCAGTGATTGTTGAAGGACTATTATTGCTTTGCAGTGAGAGCCAGCTACCTCCCTGTTGCAGGCAGAGGAACATATGGAGCTCTGGGCATTCTTCAGCAAGAGGATTTTGTTAGCTGGTGACACAAAGTCATCACAATCTTTGGCTCCAGTTTTCCAGGAGGACCAGGAATATGCTCCAGTTCCACATTTTTAATCTTACCCGGGCAAAGATATTAACAGAATTTTGCTTTGTGTACCAGAACAAAGAGTATCATAAAAACCCCTGTTACATGACAGATGTTGCTTTTCTGTACGCTGATACTCTAGTTGTTTTCAGAACAATGCATCAAGGTTCTAATGGCTCCAATATTATCATGTCCCAGGTGTTATTAAGTAACATCCGGCGGGATCAAGGTTGTTGCATGGGGCAGCACAGTCATTCTGTTAGACCTGGAAGTCTGTATAAGAGTCTCTATGATGCACTGAACCAGTTGGTTGTAAACATTCCCTACTTCAGATGTCAGAGCTGTGTGTATTCATTGTCTGTGAATCCCTGGCGGCTTTGGAAACTTCATGGCCACTTACGCAGGAAGTAACATACATATCCACATATCCAGCTGTTAATTTGTTTTATTTCAGTAC
Source organism: Haliotis rubra (assembly GCF_003918875.1). NCBI lineage: Eukaryota > Metazoa > Mollusca > Gastropoda > Lepetellida > Haliotidae > Haliotis > Haliotis rubra. Next base: position 59,164 of record NW_025765266.1, read on the forward strand.
TATGCTCGACTGGGAATTGAGCGTTTGTGGACCTTGGTCTTGGAATGCACGGTTGAAGTGCAGAGTTCATCAAAGAAACTTCAAAGAGTAAGTGCAGGGACCTTCTAAACAATGATATATTATATTTAGGAACTCTTCTAATGGCTTTAACAATGCACTGTATACACACAATCACCCACTTACTGGTTTTGCACCAGTATAAATAAAAAATGCTACTAAATTGGTATGGGGTAATGTTTTGTTTTCACAGATAGAGTTGTAGTAGCTGAGAAACAGAAGGTGTATGAAGGTTTTGAAATCCATTGATCAACCGCCTTGAGAAACCTTTGACTCTTAACTGCTTTTGATGTCACTTAGAGCAGATAGACATGTCCCAGAGGCTGGAGAAGTGGGCAGTGGACTTAGTAACCCTCAAGAGCACTAACCAGGAGTGGTTTTGTTTACATATGACCCTTGGTGAATAACTTGATATGTCAAAATATATAGTTGCTGCAAGCACATTCAGTAGACAAGCATTCTTGGCAATCACATTCAGCACCAAAAATATCAAGAGCACCTTGGGTGTTACCCTCACATTTGAAGTGAAAAATGTGAGACTTCTAGATTCATATAAAGATTAGCCAGCAAACAAGTACGGGACCCAATTTGTAGTTATTACATTAATACCATCTAAATGTCCTGCATCCATCATGAAAGTTTGTAAGAATATGTACAGGAGACAAAGAAAGGTTCCCCTGGAGATGCCTTCCATGGGCTACCATCCCTGACACAGCAGCCCTTCTATTTGTGCTTTAAGTCCCTAGGCAGGGAGGGACCCTTCTCCATTGAAGAAGTGAGGCAGAGACTTGAATGCATATAAAATAGCAAGAGACAGTGGAAACAGATTACCTCATTACATGGTGTTTCACATATACGTATTCTGGGTCAATAGCAATGAAATTATTACACTTTTGAGAGAGATCTAATTGCGCAGCAAATAGAAGTATCTTTATGCACTGCAAGAATCAGTGTTAGAACTTTACAATCAATCTAGTGACTATTGTTCTTAGAAACATTTGGGCACTGACTAAAACTAATCCTCTTATATTCATTATTCCATTAATTCAAATATTTGATACACTAAGGTCACTAATATAGATTTTTTCTTATCTGACTCATAGTCACGCTTATCTCCACCCTTGTGAATGGTAGTGGAACACTTGAATCCCACGCCAGGTCTTAAGAAATACACTCACTCCAGTCGTGGCGTGCCTTAATTATCCATCTCTCCCTTTTGTGGTGGTTTGGCTAGAGCTTGCGGGGCCCTATACATGAAACTTTATATCCACTTTTTATTTAGGTCCTATTCTTCAAAATGGCGCTGTATTGATTTGGCAATAACTACATCTCACAGACCCTCAACTTCCCGAGAACAATGAAGGGATCATCTCCCCACCCTACAGCCGCTCTAAGATCCCGAGATCTCCATATCTCACAGACGTTCGAAGTCACTCATCACAGGAGATAGATGTTAAATTACGAAGAGAAGTTAGCGAAGGGATACATCTAGCTACAGGCGATTCGTGAGATAACTCACAGAGGTTCAAGAGAGCACTCTCAAGATAGACGTTAGCATAGGGGGAATCTTTAGATGAGGTTCGAGAAAGGATGATGAAGGTTCGAGAAGGGATACAGGTTTACCGAGGTGGATCATTTGCAGAGGCCTTGCTCTAATAATCAGGAGACTTTTCGTTGGCAAAGGGCTCAGTGAATTTGTTGGATTACCAAACCCGGACTTGGAACCTCCTTCTAAGGATAAAGATAGAATCTACCCTTATATGATGATCACGTAATGGCCCGACTTGTCCCGTCCTCCCTCCGATTGAACCTATATCCCAGATTGCCCTCTAGCCTCCCTTTTAACTTCGACAACATCCAAATTACCAGAGTCAGCATCTACATATCATTTAATGTGAAGAGATTCCCCACATACATCATATGGATCCATTTACAAAGAAACATGAATGGGATGATAACTATAAAGGGTCTGAGTCCCCGAACCAGTGCTATAAAATTAGAAAATAAAAAAGTTATCACCGGCGATACTGCTACGAGAGATCCCTCTTTAGGTTATGGAGTCCAAGAGCTATCAATTAAGCATTGGTGTAAATTCCAGAACTCCAAGTTGGAAGATGACGGAAATGGAAATATGACCGACTCCTTAACTCAGAAGGACCAATTCTTTTTATCGGACCATCTGGCATCCCTATATCTTTACTATGCAGACAAGGCCTTTGCATCCTGTTCATGGGTGACAGATTCACCCAACGCTGCAGGAAGCTCCATGGGAGGGAGCTATCTTTGGAATAGTGACGATGAAGCTATGCGACTCTAGAGAAGTTATGATGATAGGAAATCACGCCGATGCCCTGGCCAACGTCATCATCATGCGCCATGCAAAGTATAACCAACAAGTCCAAATATTCCGGCATACAGAAGCAGGAGAGGAAGTACTCCAGCTTTTAGGAAGGCTGACAAAGGATCTTACCGTCCTATGGTCTTCAACTATACAGAGGAGCAGGCAGACAAACTACAAAGGCATCAGCTCCTGCATGAAGGGCTGAGAGATAATAGATCAGCATCATCTCGCTCCAGGCTCCTGCTCCCAATGTTTCTTAGTACCCGAAGAACTCCGAGGGAAGAAGTTCTGAGACTGATTTACAGCATCATGGAACTGAGAGCTATCTGAAACCAGACGGGTTCAGAATGATCCACCTACCTCAACTGAGACTACTTTCGTCAAGTCAATTAAGTAGCCCGGTAGACCTGCAGGATGGTGCCTGCACATCCCCATACATCCGGGGATAAAGAGGCCTCACGGGTTCTCCTTCGGAGGGTGCTTCCAATGCAATGGAGCGTCCACCGGCAGAATATCTTGAAACAAGTGGCTATTCACACGGTAACCAAGCCTATGAGCCATATCTACGTCATCGAGATTACATGGTACTCTTTACCAAGCCTATAATTCATATCATCATCGAGAGATTCTCACGCCAATGCCTTCTACTTGGGCCAGATTTAGGTTCACCAAGATGCCAGTTAGCTCCGGATTACAGCTGAACTTCACAATCAAGTTACATCACTCAGCTTCTGGTGGCTGAGTGCCAGAACCCATGGCAAAGTCAGGTTGGAACCAAAACAAGATCTGATTCTGGGGACAAAGGGTTTATCACAGCACGAATTGTATTGTCATCCAAGATCGTTGGGTCAAGATACAAGCCATGATTCCGCACAGCGGTCATCTCCGTTAACACTCACGGTCATGGTAAGTTCTACTTTCGGTATACTTCGAGCAGGAGATAGCTCCACAGAGTTACAACTAAGACCGGCTGCGGTAACAATAAAACATCTGAACTAGCGTTGACCTGAAATCTTGCTGCCAGACAGCCTCGGAGGTATCTGTGGTGGACACACAGGTGGTTTGTGGAGGGACCTATTTACCAGAGGCGGCCGGAAGCATCTCGTGACGGCTTGATGCAAGGCTGGGGTGCATCTCAACGATCAAGTTGCATCAGGAAGTGGTCCAGAGCTAGAGCCTTATTTCATCAATCTGCACAGAGATGGCCGATGATCAAACACGCTATAGTCGAGCTTCGCTGAACAACAAAATGCTGATGGTGACAACTCTGCAATTGGCATTCTCCATAAATGACAAGAGATACAGGTCTCCAAGCCTTCTACAGCTCACATTCCAGATGTCCCACATCCAGATAAACTTATCTGGATAAAGTATCGCATACGGAGCCAAGAGCGTTCTGCAGGCGCTCTCTCCCGACCACTGCACCCGTCACCTAAGATTGGATGCTCCATCCAGAAGCGTTCAATCATAAAATAGAATCCTTGCATAGACCTGTTTTGCTACAAGGTTCAACAAGCAACTACAGACGTTTGTCTCACCACAACAGATGCACTGAGCATATCTTTGGAGGACTAGCGACTACCGTTTCCACCCGATATTACCTACCCGAGAGTTCTGCACAGAAGATCAAACAGACACAGGCGCTACAACTGAGCTTTGGTAGCCATACTGGCCAGCAGAGTAGCAACTGGTTCCCTAGACCTAATAGAAGATCTCAGAAGTCCAACAATCGAGTTTTAGAGACTGGCTGAACCTACTCCTTACATCCGCACCAGCAGATCCACAGAGACCAACGCTGTTGCTTCACGTGTGGACGTATCAAAACATGTTGAAGAAAGAGGATACTCCACCAGGGCAGCTAAAGGGCTGGTAATGCTATGCGCGGTCCTACTGGCCAACATGTATGATGACAAGTGTCACAGAAGTTTTGGGAACTTATGCACAAGGGCGAAGGCTTCATTGGCGATGGAAGCCTCTTCCTCAAGTGAAGGAATACCTATTGTCATCTAGGGGACAGACTAGACATCTGAAGATTCGACATTATCTACATACATGCCAGCAAATTAGTCATTACCATGAAAACAGGCATAAAGCTGTGAAAGATCTTTTTAAACTGGAGGGACCAACAAAGAGTTCAGAGCTCGGCACAGGATCAAGATGTAATTTCACGATATGCACTGCGGTGATGCCTCTGAACCCACTGGAACCAGACTGCGAGGTTGCTGACTGAGAGGACTCTGTTCCTGCTTAGCTAGCCACGGCTATAGAGATACATCGCTGGACTTTGCAGTGGGGTAAGATTCGACACAGGGCAGCATGCTGCAGTAAATCTAGGACTTAGATGGGACTTCATTTGCAAGAATAATACCTGGTCAAAGCCAGAAGGGGCGATTCCACGCCGCCAGCGCTATCACGATCCTCGGCCCAAAGGATATAGAAGACCTATCCTTGTGTCTGGAATAGGGAGACGAAAATTCAAGCTATTCATCCATTTATCAGCGGGGAACATCAGCAGAAGTCTCAAAAGAGCAGCGATATGGATTCTGGATGAGTGCCGTCATATTGAGGCCTGCTCGAAGCAGCAGGACTGAACCTCTAGAGCTTCCAACCCAGGAGTCAAGAGCACTTCGTCAACTGTGCCTCTGCGGCTGGAGATTATACAACGATTCAGGAAGCTGCTTTTTGGAAGTTGGACACAGTGTTTGCCAACCACTACCTCCGGACTGTACTGCGGCGGCGTCTGGGCATTCCTCCAATTACTTTCGTTTGGCACGGCGGCGCGGTTCCTCAAAGGCTGAGTTGAAGATCTCTGCTTGCCTTTATCCGTTGACTAGTTTGATAGCTTTTACTGGAAAATACTAAGGTTGCGAAAATTCATGCTTTCCAGGTCGCGCAGGCTAGCATGAGTGATTAAAGGAATCTGTGGGTAGAGATGTACCTGGCGTACAGAGGATGCAACTCATATATGATAAAGAGATCTTATCATAATCTGCATAGGTTGTTATAAGATATACAGCCAATAGAAGAGATGCACTGGTTTATCTGAAGCCATGGTCGGCATGGTTGTTAAGCATTACCAGGACTGGTAGAGCCAGATAGTGGATACGGGGTTGCCAGCGAGTTGGAAGGGCCAGGATCAAAGTACCGTATCTAAGGACAGCTGATGGTCCGGGAAGTACGACGACCCGCACAATCCGCGGGATTCTATAAAGCAAAATTAAAGGTCAGGATGAAAAATATGCCAATTTTGAAATTGTGGTAATATTTTTGCCTTATCCCGCAATCATGAATCAACCCTCAACCTCCCACGGAAACGCCAGGGTTTACAGCAGATCAATTAGAACGAAAAACGGGGAGAGTGAAGGAAAAGCGATAAGGCTGGTCGCATGCGACTCATCGCCAGTAACGGGTCGAAAGATCTTAAAAAAATACCATCATTGCAGATATTGTGGTCGAGGAAGTATCTTCATTGGAAGATCCTAAGAGGCAAAATGTCAAACACTGCAAGCTCAGGTATTACAGTAAAGAACATCACGATGATTGGGATTCCAGATCACCAGTAACCTGAGTTGTTTGTAAAGGAGTGACTAAATGTTTAAGGTGGTCTGATTCAGTGACTGGACTGCAAAGGAATATTGCTCAGTGAAACAAACAATACTGATTCATACAATTTTATACAATTACAATAAGGCAATGTATATTTGATCATTAGAAAATAAAAGGGTCATATATCAACAATTTTTTAAATATTAGAAAGACATTTTATACTTAACTTGTCTTCCTTGACTGCAAATTAGGCTTTGTCCACACATAATTATAGGTGACAACTCACTCCAAACTGCTGACAGACCAGGAAAAGGAGGACCTGGGGACATCTAAGTCTGACTCCCAACAATATCATCCTGCTCACACTGCAGTCCTTTGACACAGAGCAGCAATTTGCACAGCAGATCAAGTAGGTGTCTTCAGCTATTGACTTCCTTAATGAATTCAAAAGTGTTGGCAGCACATGAAGTTTGGGACATAATAGAACACATTGGCAAGCATTAATGTTCAGTCCATTTACCCAGGTTCTGGGATTATCCTGTTCCTTGCCAGATTTATATGAATATATGCACCTGAAAGAGTTTACTCCAGTGCTTATGTAAGCCAAAAATTTGCTGTTCAATACTTATTTTTGTCAAATTGCAGAAACTTTGTTCAGCTGTAAGTAAGAGAGGGTCAGAAACTGCTGCTAGTTCAGTGTGGATCTGGAGACAGGAACCAGTCTCTCATCAGGAGTGCCCAGTACTGTGTTTTGGATGAGCTACATGATGCAAGACAGTTTGCTGTAGTCTTCATCATACAACTGCCTAATATTGCTGGAGGGTGCTTTTCCGGGTTTCAGGTGAGATCATATATGTTCAGAATAGATTCTTATCAACCTGCTGAAAGAGAGAAAAAATATCATTATTGGTCAGATGTGTTTAAGAAGATCACCAAAGGTCCCTGGATTTCTCAGCCTATGCCGCTGAAGCAACCTCCAAGGCTCATTCAACATCCACTCTTTTCCCTCTAGGATGTCAAGTGAGGTTCTTTCACACCTCTTACTCGCCCCACACATCATTCTGGTCATCATTCCATTGATTGCCGACTTCCTCCTATTTCTGTACCAGAGCCTGAAACCTCTATCTTACCATTCTGTCACTGCTGTCCAAGCCAAATCTGCTGTAATGTTAATATGAGGGGACAAGCAGATAGCTTTGGTGGTATTTGGGCATGGGCTATAGTCTGTTTTAACACTTTGTTCCGTTACTTTCTAATTTGCTGCTCGTTTATTTCCAAGTTAAAAAAGAAAATGTTAACCAGATTTCTTTATGTAAATGACCTTGGTTTGAAACCAACAAACAAAACTAAAATATTATACAATTAATGATTGTATTTTAACATTATGTCAGTTTGCATATTCAAGTACCAATTTCAAGGGCAGTGCAACAAGAATGGCAGTATTAAATAGACAGCAGCAGCAATAGAAACAAAGTCATTGACAATGATGGAGACTTCCAAAACAAGCCAATGCTGGATATCCAGGATGAAAATGACAGTTTTCACAGACTGCTTGTCTTGATGTAATTTGAGATGACATAGGCCCACATTTGTTGCCTTATATATATATATTGGCTTCCAGAACTGTGCTGTTCTATACGCTTCCCCATCACATGTGACCCATGTGTAAATGTAGTAACAAACATACCATTGCCCCCTACTGAATCTGAACAGAAATACTGTAATACAATTGCAACACTGTTTTTCAGTGAATTTTCTCTGCCTTTTGACTATTTTGTTAAGGCAGGTAGCTGAAGCTCTGTGTAGCATCAGGTAAGTATAAAAACATTTCAATTTTCCAAGATATGAATCTATTGTCCTTATAAATACTTTCAGGCTGGGAAATGGCATTCGTTACATCTAGATGAACTGCGACCGCCAACTTCAGACATGCCATCCATGGAGGTGCTTCACCAGAATGCACCATCATCTATTCTAGAAGGGCGGAAAAGCAACATGCCCCCTACAAGTGTCCAACCATCAGAGCAAAGAATTGAACCAATGGAGTATGATGAAGATTTGATCGGGAATCTTGCTGATCAAGAAAGTTGGAGGACCAAACAGAGACATGCAGAGTTGATGGAAGTTGATGAATCTGTTATTTACCAAAGACAAGATCCATTAGAAATGGATGACATTACATTAGAAGGAATGACATCAGTAACAGAAACTGTTGCACCCCTGCACTTCCAACACCTCCTCCTGCCCTGCATCCAGTCTGCTGCTGCTCTCATCAGGGATGTTGAATTGGACACTAAACGCTCCACTAAGAGGATAGAGATACTCCTTAAACTCCTGGATAACACTGATAATGAAGGTCAGTGGTAGCTGATAGTGATAGTTGGTAGTTGATAGAGATTTGCCAGTAATATGACTTTAGGGCAAGGATCCACTGAGCCCAGATTCATCCATGATGGAGATTCATAGATTTGTCAAGTGTCACTACACACATTCCTCTATTATGACCCAGCCACATAAGTGGTTTATGCAATACCTATATGATTCAGTATGCTAAATCCAACTAATTCAATTCACTTTGGATGTGTGTTCTGTATTTAGCTCACCTTACTGAAAGTCAAGTGAGTTTATGTCATAGTCTGTTCCCACCAAAGATGACACCCAAATTCATTCAAGAGGTTTAAATCCAATTTTAAGGCCTTTGTAATATGAGTGTCGGTCAAAGTAGTCCTCACCTAGAAAATGATACAATTGCAGCTGTTTTTGTTTTATTTTTCTACATATTCTCTTATCCTTACATATTGACTTTTTATCTTGGTACCCCCCCAAAAAACGCAAAATCACAAACTTCAGGAAACAAAATATGCAAGAAACATTTTGTGTGTTTGAAATAGGTAGAAGTCTACTAGACTCAATCTTAGATATTAAAGTGCATAAATAAACAATTTGAAACTACAATTGCTTGATAAATTGACTCCCCTTCATGTTTACTGAAAGAGCTTGTTTTGGAGACACTACCCTCTTTGAGATGACTTAATCATATGGACATAACTTATTCTAATGTTTTACTTATTCATACATGATGCCAAGGGTTCAAACTATATATACACAGAATGGTCACACAAGTGCTAGCTCTCAATATATTGTAAACAGGGCCAGCTTGAATATCTGGACACAATGTTTTTGAAAGACTAAAATGGGGGTGTCCTTGAAAAAAACACAGCCCCCATCTAAATATAGATCAAGCAATCCAAATCTTTGTTGATTATGACGGGAAGTCATCCAATACTGAACATCTTTTATATGATATTATCTGAGGGCATACCATCATCCAAGAGGTACCAAATGACAGATCGTTTTTCATTTTCTGCAATTTTTTTAGAAACATTATACCCCAATGTGTTGTGAAGACTGATATCTTATTAACCACATTTCCCCCATAGGCCAACTACTTTTTGACCGACCCTTGTTGCAGGACTGCATATGTTCTTTTTTCACAATATTATTGGATTTGATGGTTTTATAACTATACTCTTTAGGTTCTCTCAAAATGCATTTAAAGCTGAAATTGCAAGACTGAGAAGGCGTACTTTGTGATGTATGGGACTTCTTCGAAGATATCATGTTTTTATTGATTGAATTGAAGTTTTGTCAGTTTTACTTCTTTAGTCAGTTTCAGTATTTAAGAAGAAAACAATTTAATGCAGACAGCAAGTTTTGTTATGTGGTTGACTTTATGGGCATATTTAACTGTTTATTTCACAACTAGGTGACCTGCACTGCCATAGCAAATAGCATAATATTTGTATGGGAAATCCTTTAATTAGCCACGTTAATATTTTGATTTGTTTACACAGGGCCATGTATCTGAGAAATATACCTATTTGGGCAAAACAGAGGAGAGATTAGCTCAGCTTAATTTAAGTACTCTTTAGAACAGGTTATTTTGTGAAAGCTTTAATGGTTCTGTTGATGGTACTGTTTCTTATTTTAGATGCCAAAATGTTCATGCAAGGCTTGTCAAAACTCATCATCAGCCTCCTGAAAGAAAAAGAGGAATCACAGACTGGTATCTTGCCAACAAACTGGCTTTCTAAAGAAGCTGCCAGACCAGAGAATGTTAGAAAGGCAGGAACGTTCAGGTATGTATTCAATCTTTGAAAACAGTGCCTCTAAATCTTGACATTTTGTCATTGATAATTTTGTTTACATGAGCTATAATACTTTGTAGACGTGCTGCCATCCAGTGCCTTGAGAACAAATTTGACCCCAGTATTGGCTCGGGTTCTGGCTTTCCTAGACACCAGTAGGAACCTGGACTTCATGCATGAAGCTGATGTTGCACCATGGATGAAAAGACTGTGGCTGGGATTGCTAAACAACACCAAAATATGTCAAGACCAATGTAAGAGGATCATCACACGTGGCAACCAGACCCAGCAGAGTGAGGTTGTACCACATCATTTTGGAGTCAGCAAATTGGTGTTTACAGTACAGACACCATTTTTCTGGCTTCTCTTTGAAGATGTGAAAATTGCCATTGGACAGTCGGAAGATATTGGCAAGTCCTTTGATCAAGGTAGATACAGTTTGTGTTCCTTTTTCAGCAGTTACATTAGTGAGTAGTATGTACTGTCTGATTCCCTGCATCACAGTCTGACTACACAAGGTACCATATTGAGTGGATAATTAACTACAACTAATCTTTTGTAACATTAAATTTGCATGTGTCATTAAGCAGAATTACATGATTTGAACAAACTTTAAATGATTGATCAGTTAGTATTATAATGTATACTTCAATAATGTCTCAAAGGGAAATGATTGTTTTGAAACATGTTTTATTTTTTATTCCTTTCAGATTCGCCTGAAACTATGAGTTATGTTGAGAACATTATCAGCAAAACTCTTTATGGCGAGGTCCTAATGTCTGTTGTGAAAAAGGAAGAAAAGAATGGTGTTATAAAAGCATACCTGAAAGATTTTGTCCATACAGAATATCCAGGGAAAACAGATGAGTCTGAGGTAAAAGTTCATTCAGTATGATGTACAACAACTAATATAGGAGTAGTTTTGTACAAAAAAATTCAGTTGAAGAATTGTGGTTCATGTATTTCCCAGATTCTGTGTCATGCCCTTGAGAGTGCAGCCCGACAGAGAGGAAGAGACCTGGATTGTCTGGGGATGATACGAGCTGTAGTCTACATCCATGTTATCCACTCTGCTGCCAAAGAGAGGCTACAGGTCTTCCTGGAAGTGATCCAGATCTGGCCGGAAGTTGTGATGGCTGTGACTGAGTTGAAGGAGAGGGTAGGGGGAAACCCACTGCTCACAGATGATGAAATGGTGTGTGCTTCAATGATGAGTTTGCACATTTGATTCAGAATCTTTGATAACATATCATATTTGATAACTCATTTTGTTAAATGTAATATCCCGACTTGTTGATCTGGTTACATTGTTATGTGTAATAATACCCTGACAATGATAACCATATCGAGCTATCGTTCACTGGTTTATAGTGATTACTTTTTGACTGTCATGATATAGCAGTATAACTTGACTTGTGAGTCTCTCAAGATTATTTAGTTTCATTACTACACGTACTATATGACTACAGTTCATATATAGGATTTTGAATTAGAAAATACTTCTATTTTACAATGCAGACTGTGTCTATGTCCAATGCAGTACTGTACTCCTACTTTACTTCAGACTTTGGATGTTCTGAGTCTGACACTTCTCATGGAGCAGCTGGAGCCAAGTAAGGATGAGCTGAACACAGACAAAGGCCGATCAGACTGGATGGGTCGTGTCAAAATGTATCTGCCTGTGATAGGTAGAATCCTCAGTACTACAGACACAGACCTTGCACACGGCAATGTGTGTCTCCGGTACATGGATCATGCCAGGTAATTAAAGTTATTATACTTGTCCTCATAAAACACTGAACTTTGTAAAATACAAATTTGTCAGATATTTTCTGTATTACACAGCTACTCAGATGAAGTTATTACAATATGTCAAACTATTTTCAGATGCAGTTGGATGCGAGTTATGACCATGAAACTGTTTCTGGAAAGTTTTACTGGAAACAAAAAGGTTCAGCTGGACATGAGATGCATGCCTCTTTGGAAGGTAATTATTATTCTCACCAGTGATCATCTACAGTATGGCAAGTAAAATAAGATAGATCTCATGTAAGTAATTCTGAAATTAAAAGTATATCTTTCCTTCAGCCATGTAAGTAATTCTGAAATTAAAAGTATATCTTTCCTTCAGCCATTTTATCAACCACTGGTATGTATGATCAGATACTTGCAGGTCATTGTGATGGAAATGACTTTGGTATTGACATCTGTTGAAATGTTCATTCAATCAACCTTGTATGCAGATGCTTGATGACCAAACTGATCTGACAAAACTGAAGTCCCCTTGAAAAAGTAGAGCGGTTCTTGAAAACAGTCAACAAATCAGTTGTGAAGAAAATCAGTGGGTAGGTACTTTGGATCAGAGTGTTTTGATAGAATATGTATATCAATATGTATATGGGGCTGTGGCCTTCATATGTAATAAAGATTTTGATGATGATGATGTTGATGATAGAATCATTAAATACAGGAAAATACTTGGGTTTTGATATGTACTTAATGCGTTGCTAAACCTCTGAGGTATACGAAATATGAAGCATTCAATTCGCTTATTACCCATCATTTCAACATTCTGTGAAGTACGAGTTTGAAATTAAGGTAACATCACTTGTTTGCTTCTGAAGGTTCAGTTTAACATAGTACCGTGACATAAAGGACTTCTTATATGTTTTGACTTCCTGTTGAATGTGTTGTGCTGGTTTATTTTTCAGAAAAGTGGATACTTGCAGGCACTGTGAAACTGACTTTGAAGCACCACCAGTACAACTACCCTGCCAACATGACATCTGCCTACGATGTTTCAATGATATCCAAGCTACAAGGGATTTGCGTTGTCCTATTTGTAATAATACATTCTCAAAGAGATTTCAACCTGGCAGTGGCCAATCACAGCAAAAGTGAGTTGTCACAACAAGATGTTATACAAAGTACTATCTTCTATAACGTTTACCTTACCAAGCTGATTATTTTTTTCTTTTATAGGCCATACTTGATGGATATAGAAATGAGTTCCATCCGTCCATGCGTCAGTCACACTTTGTCCGAAGCATATCTCCTAAACTATTGGTGATATCTTAACCAAACTTGGTACACATAGCAACCATTTTCCTAGATGTGCCTTTTAGGGGTAAGACCCAGATATGAATTTTATTTTCGGCTGTTTCCATGGAAACATGACTTAGGCTGTGACTATGAGGATGTCATCTTGTCCGGAACAGATCTTCCAAACTATACATGCTAGCTTCATCAAACATGGTACACATATCAAGCATGATCCCAAGATGTGCCTTGTGGGGGTAAGACCCAGATATGAAGTTTATTTTTTGTGGTTTCCATGGAAACGTGACTAAGGCTGTGGCTGTGAGGATGTCAACTTGTCTGGAGCAGATCTCATAAATTAAACATACAAGCTTCATCAAACTTGGTACACATATCAAGCATGATCCTTAGATGTGCCTTTTGGGGTTTAGAACCAGATATGAATTGTATTTTTTTGTGGTTTCCATGGAAACATGACTTAGGCTGTGACTATGAGGATGTCATCTAATTGTTGCATTTTCCATGGCAACAAGTTAGGCTTCAACTGAATTTGGTGGTAGTGCTCCTTTCTGGAGCAGATCTTAAAACCTTTCAATACTCTCCTTCCACTTTGCTGTATACACTCCAAAACATTGACATAATCATAATTAGTAGACATATTCATAAAGAGTATTTTGCCATTTCGGGGGATATTGATGACTTTGTCGTCTTGTAACAAATGCAGTTAGCATAAAGTATTCTCTGAAAAAGAAGTGCTGGGTTAGGCAAATCAAAACGTGAAAAATGGGTTGCTGCTGAACAGTCAGCGTACAAAATGAATGCCTCTCTGGTTGACTACGTATTTTGTCCTTTTAGAAAAGAAAGATAATATATGTCTTTCAATGACCAGATAACTAAAAGTGCAAAATTTGATTAGGTACATCATTCAACTGGGACAGGTATTGACCTAATGATATGATAGGCAATGTGTCTAATGTTCCCCATGCATTTGTAACTTGAACAATTGTGTTGTACAGGGAAGTCTTCAAAGAATACCAAGAGTATCTGAAGTGCTGCAACAGCTTTCTCATGTCTGTGGTGTCCAAGCTGTGTTTTGGTGGAACTGAGCCTCCAGAGAGTGATGTCATAAAGAGAATTTTCAGCTACATCACTCGCACTGTTGAGCGGTCTAATCAAGCTGGGGAAAGGATGTACACCAAGCAGATGTCTGTGTTTGATGACATGATTGATCCCACACCTGTAGTCAGATCCTTTCTTCTTCAACTTCTCATACACAAGAGGTATATCTATGTCCTTGTTGCCGTTGTAAGTTATGATCAAAAGATTAATGGTGTTAACCTGGACATGCTTAACAAGTAAAGTAATCATTTTATTAAGTACCCTACTCCAAAAACTGCTATTTCAATACTTTGATAGAATAACAACCCATTTTGATAGTGGTAAAACAGTTACATTATAATGTAATGACTTCTTGGTCCTAGTAATCAGCCTTACCCTATACTGTATTGCTCCAAATTTCCTTCATTAACCTTTTAGCTTCTTGTTTATGGCACTAATTGCACCAATTAAGGAAACTATTAGGAACCTTGTTGAGAAATTAATATAAACACTGTTTCACATTTTGTGTAGACATGGTGATTGAGCATGAATGTTTTGATTGATGTAAATATACATAGTAATACACTAAGTTGTTCCTTTTTCTTCAGTGAAGAGATGGTACAAATGTACCTGCAAGATTTTTTCTGCCATGCTACAGGACTGTGTCGTCAAGGAAGAGAGGAGACAGACCAGGATACTATAGATAAAATTGTGCAGTTCAGTCTTCTTGTCATACACTGCTTTGAGGTAGGTTTGACATATGGTGAAGTGAAATGATATTTTGATTGTAGGTCATCTGGTCATGATTTATGGCAGATTCAGACGAGGGTTTTTAGGATATTTTTTCACAAATTAGTAAATATTTTAGTGTAAATTCTAAAATACATAAGGCTCACAGAATATTTATTTTATTGTCATAACAGTGCTATTAAGATTTAGTCCTGATATTCAAATATTTGTTGGTGTTTTTTGTCTGAATGATTCGAACAATATGAAACCTTTTGGTGAATATAGTGGTTAGCACATGAAACCATGAGATACACACAACCTTTAGAACCAAATATTTAATGTGAATTCTTTTTATGAATCTTCTATGAAAAATCAACAAATGTGTGATAGCTAAAGCTTTGGAATGATATGTAGCTTTTCACTGGAATTATTTTGGGGCATTAGAATAAGTATTCAAGATCATCTTCAAGTTATATCCTGTAGTATCTAGTATGGTATATTTGAATCAAAATGCCTTGTTTGAAATGTGTACATTATTCCAGGACTTGTACCATGAGCAAGGGTCCCAGACAATTAGACCATCAGAAGAGATGAGTGCTGCTTGTTCCCACCTGTCGGATGGGAGAACCTACATTCTGTCATCAGGCTTGGATATGGCTAAGATGTTTAACATTGCTCAGTGTAGATATGGTCTATCAGTGACAGCCAAATATCTGCATGCAATGTTTGTTGCAAGACACAAGAAAACTTCAACAGGGAATTTCAACAAACTGTTGGAAAGGACATCACAGCTGCTGAGTGTCCAAGACACAGAATGGCCTAAGTAAGTATGTAACTAGACACATGTTAATGATAAAGTTTATTTACCTTGTTTAGATGAAAAGATGAGAAGTAGTCTCTGCTTTGATATTTACAAAAGGTTTCCTATATTCTTCTTGCCATTCCTGAATGCAGATTTCAACTATTAGTTTAGGGTCAAGTTACCATCAAATGCAATATTTGTATTTAAACAATAAGCTATTCAGTTATGTTATGCTTGTACATGGTGTCGCAGAGAATCCAAAGCCCACCTAGGAGGAGTTTAAGATGTATCTTAAGAAGTGTCAGAGAGACTAGAAACTGATGGTCAAACTGAGCCACAACTGCCATCCTCTACTTCCAAGATGCCATCGACTAAGGACTTTTACTAGCAGTGAGACCATCATGGATGCAACATCCAGATCCTGTTTTGTTTTGGCCAGTGCTGATAGTAGAGGAGGAATCTGATTCATTCCTTATATCACTCAGACATCATCATTCAACCATGCTCCCGACTGGTTTCTTATGTGACTTAGCATTCTGGAGCAGGTTAAGGGGTTAGGGTATCACACGCATTTGGAAACGTTCAGCTTCCTCCTTAACACATAATGAGATCAACCTTCAACAAATGAGATAAAAGAGGGGTTATTCCTAAAAAGCAGAGGAGCATACATTGACCTCTAAGTTCAACATCAAGGTCATAGGAACAAGAATCTACTCTGTTACAGTGATTGAGCAGCATCAGACAATCACCATTATCAGATAACTACATGGATCTGACTTTACACAACTTTCAGCAATATTCCAACAATATCATGGTGGGGACACCAAAATTGGGCTTCACCCATTGTACCTATGTGTGAATCAAACCCAGGTCTTCAGCATGAAGAGAAAATGTTTTAATCACTTGAATAATCATCCAAGGTAACATCATGGTAGACTTGGACCATGACACCAAAAAGTGTCTCTATGTCCTCATTCATTGTAAATACAGGCACTTTCTCTCTTTCAACGTTTGCAATACCAGTGGCTGATCCTGCTATTTGGCAATTCATGACCCCAAGGCTATTTTCCCGAATGATGAAAACTGTCACAGATATCATCTTCAAAGTATACAAAGACAATTATACGCACGCAGTCACTGCTCCTATCCAACTGCTGACCAAGAATATTCTTTTTCATAGAAATCGTCCTTGGGGTAGATATATGCATTTTCCGCGGCTGAAAATGTCATGTGACAGTTGTATCAATGTTTTAATAAAAATATTGTACAATAAATAAAAAAATTTTTTTATCTATTATACGGCCCCCACCACGTGGAGTTTACCTCCCTGCGCTATACGCATGTGCAGCCAACCAGGTAAGCACCTAGGCCCGTATCATCATTCCTTCTGCTGTCACTCAAGCGTTCACACGTTTTTACTACCTGAGTTACAAGCTGATTTACTTCGTTAGAAGAATGTCTGAGACTTCAACAACTGTATGTATGGTCTTTATTCGTTCTTGGAAAAGAAACAGAACAGTTTAATTGACTTTGCAGTCTGTTATTTCTCATTTATGTGACTTTGTATAAACTTTTACACTAGCTTTCCCGTGGTTTACGCACGTGTTGCTATTCCATGGCGGGAAGTTTAGCGTGCCACGTGGTTATTGCCATATTGCGTTATTAACCAAGTATTTCATGCCCGTGGTCGCATTAACGTAATTTTCAATGTTTTGTACGTGTATATTTATGCTGCTGGTTCCGCTGTTAGCTACATGCTTGCGTGTTTGCTTTCAGGTGTTTACTGGGTGTTCTGTCTGTGGGCAGAATATCCTACAGCCGACAAGCATGATAAATGCTTGTGCTGCTTAGAGAAGGTGGGACATAACCCTGATGTCTGCGAGCTCTGTATGGCCTTTTCCCCCCAGGCCCAGAAGAGAAGGGCGGCGGATTTCCTTTTCTATAAGGAATTGCAACAGGCGGGAGGGGAACTTACCCAGGAGGTCCCCCCGTCCAAAGCCAAAAAAGCCAAACAACCTAAAACTAGGTCGCATAAGTCGCCTTTCCAGTCATCCCAATCTAGTGGTTTTGATATGTCACTAATCACTCAATTGTTTCAGCAGCATATGGACTCAGTGAAGTCCCTTGTTCATGAGTCCGTTGGAGGTCTCCACCAGGAGTTCCTCGCCCACTCTGAACAGGGGACCGAGAGTCCGGGGGTGGGATCGCCGAGCTGGCTCGATCCCTTAGCCTGGAGGTGTCTGTCGATCCTTTGCCTTTGGCTTCAGGTCCAGACGCCTTGGCTACCACGGAGGGGGAGTGTTCACTCCCAGTCCCCCTCTCGGTGCTGGCGCAGGGTCCGTTGAGGATTCCTGGGGTTCCATTCCCTGCGCCACGGAGTCGGTTCTGCCCGGTCTTCCTCCCGTGTCTCGGTACCGGGGTTCGAGTAGTGTGTCGGTTGCCGGAGCGGGGAGTTCCTTCGGCTCTTTCCTTCCCTCGGTGTCTGCGGCTCAGCCTCCCATCGGGTCGGGGTTCGGATCCTCTTCACGAGGAGACCCGAATTCTGAGTCGGGCTCGGGTGCCGAGTCTATGGACGATGGGGAGGTCGAGGAGCCAGAGGGCACTTTCCGTTTCTCGTCGGCTCTCCGGGAGGTGCGACAAGCATAAGTATATTCCCCAAGCCACGGTACCCACTTGTCATTCGGACTCAGCTGAGTTTCGCCTGCCGGGCGAGGCGTTTGCCCATAGGCAACCCTCGCAGACACTGCTCTGTATCTTGCCTTCCCTGGTGCAGGACGTGATGGATCCCCTCCTGGTTGGGACACGCCTCCGGTTCGATTTACCCGCTTAGGGACGATTCTCTGTTCTTTGTGCCGGTGGTTGACGAGTGCGTGTTCACTGCGGTCACCCTCGAGGGAGGCTCAGTACAGCTTCCTCAGGTGCAGCTGTGGCTGCCAAGCAAGGGCGTTTAGTTCCACCATTTGCCCTTGAGGGCACTCCCCTGTAACAGGCATACCGGACTTATGAGGAAGTCTATCGGAATGCCATGCAGCAGGTGCGGGTGGTGATCCATGAGGCCTACCTTTCCTCTATTCAAAGGTCAGCTCTGGAGGCGGAAGGGAGCACTGGGGACGTGTCCCCGCATGTTGTTCTGCTTCACCGGTTGTCCGAAGTGCAGGCCCACCTAACGCGCGATTCTTTGCGGTCTGCGGCGTCTACGGTGATGTGCTCAGTCATGGTGATACGAAAGCTGTGGCTGTCTACGTCCCGCTACTCGGCAGCGACACAGCAGACCTTGCTGGCCCTTCCGTTCCAACTGGGACCGACGTTGTTTCCGGGGGCTCAGCAGGTCATTCGGGAGGCTGCTGCCGCAGCTACCTCCTTCAAGGACTCTACGGCCTTGTTGGAGCATCCGCGGGCTTCTCGGCCCCATGCTCCCATAGCGGGTTCCTCCTCCGGGGCGCAGCCTATGCCTGAGTCTGCCAGGTCAGGGGTAGGAGGACAAGCCGTCCCACCAAAGGGCAAGGAGCAGTCCTCTTCGTCTGGCTCCCATCAGGGGCCCGAGTCTGCCGGGGCAGGGGTAGGAGGACCAGCTGTCCCACCAAAGGGCAAGGAGCAGTCCTCTTCGTCTGGCTGCCATCAGCCTTTTCGCGGTCGCTAGATTCTACCCACACGGTGATAGACATTCTAATTCGACTGGGGTGGATCATAAACCTCAAGAAATCCGACCTGGTACCCACCCAGGACTTGTTTTTTCTCGGGGCGCGGTTCACAACTCACAAGGGTCTTGTCTCCTTGTCGCCCGACCGGGTCACCAGAGTACGGGAGATGGTGTCTTTGTTCCTCTCCCAGCCCCAGGCACCAGCGCGGACTGGGCTCCGTCTACTGGGTCATATGGCGGCAACTACCTCTGTAGTGTGGCGGGCGCGGTTGAGGATGCGCCCTATACAGCAAGCTTTGGCGAGTCTGGAGCAGTGTGTCACAGTCCCCGGGTGGTTGTCTCCTCACCTTCAGTGGTGGACCAATGTCGGGAATCTCTCCAAGGGGATCCCTTTGGAACTCCCGATGCCAGCTCTTACAGTTCAAACCGATGCATCCTTCAAGGGCTAGGGGGGTTGTTCTGGGCAGTCTGTCGGTGTCCGGACTCTGGTCCGAAGCTGAGGCCCGCCTTCACATCAACGTCCTGGAACTGAGAGCTGTGCGGTTGGTTTTCGAGCATGTCCAGGGCCAGGTGGTTCGTCTTCAGTTGGACAACCATACGGCCATGACGTACATCCTGAAGCAAGGCGGCATGGTGTCCCTAGCGCTCCTTTGGGAGACGTGGGAATTTCTCCTCTGGTGCTACCAGTGCGACTGTCAGGTGCTTCCTGTTTATCTCCCGGGGCTGGAGTTATCTCCCAGTTGGGTTCTAGGTGGGTCTGTTTGCGTCCGGCAGAACGAATCAGATACCCGTGTTCTGCTCTCGAATACCAGACCAGAGGGCGTTGGCTTCCGACGCCTTCCTACTGGATTGGACGGGCAAAGTGCTCTGGGCGTTCGCGCCGCTACCACTCATTCCCCGGGTCCTCTCGCAGCTGTCCTCCCAGCCAGCTCGGCTACTTGCGCTACTGGCACCGCTATGGCCGTCACAATTCTGGTTTCCCGGTAATTCTCAGGTTTCTGGCTCAGCCTCTTGTTCTATTACCTTTGCGACCGGACATTCTCACTCAGAACGGCACACCATACCCCAATCCAAGGATTCAGTGGATGGCTTGGCCTCTGTCAGGTGAAGCACGCGGAATTCCTGCAGCAGTTGCAGACACAATTCTGGCTTCGAGGCGGGATTCGACAAACGTTCAATATGAGGATAGGTGGTCCCGTTATGCGCGCTGGTGTTCAGATAAGGGGTTTTGCAGATCCCTTTTCTGCGGATTTAGTCCGAGTATTGGAGTTTTTGCAAGCTCGTTTGGAAGAAGGCTTGGCGGCTTTGACCATTCGTGGCTACTCCACCGCTATTTCCACTTTTCTCACCCCTGTCGATGGTGCTCTTCTGGGGCAGCACCCTCTTCTACAGCGCTTTTTAGCTGGCGTGGATCGGGTTCGACCTGCTGTCAGGCGAACCATCCCACCTTGGGATTTGTCAATCGTGATAGATTGGCTGTCCGGTCCTACATTCTCACGTCTATCGGCTATTTCCATTCAGTTGTTAACGTGGAAAGACGTATTTCTGGTGGCGGTCCTATCGAACTTCCTACTCTTACCCAGCCTTCCACATCGGGGACCTGTGCAACGAGCACTCACCCGTTGGATGTCCGAAATGACTCTCAAGGTCTATATCAAACGAACACAAGGGATCTGTACGGGTACCCATCTGTTCTGCTGTTACGGTGGCAGGAAGGCTTATCTCGCTGGTTTGTATCGGGTCATTTGTGCTGCTTATCAGGCTAAGGGCAAGCCTCCACCTGAGGGGTTGAAGGCTCACTCAGTCAGGGCAGTGGCCACGTCAAAGGCTTTTGCATCGGCACTGCCCATTGAAGAGATATGCTCTGCCGCTATTTGGAGCAGGCCTAGCACTTTTATCAGGCACTATCAGCTCGATACACATTCATGTGCTCTCTAATAGACCATGATGTGAGCGGGGGTTTTACTTTCGCACTGTGTGCGAATTGCTATGCTTAACCTATGAGGTCGGATCTAAGTACTTTTCTTCCCTGTCGGTTACCCTCCCATCATGCCTCTTGCGGAAGCTTCGGCATACGTGACAGGTGAGTGTTGTGGCGTCTGTTACATTCTTCCTAACGATCGCTAATTATGTGTACTTTAACAGAATTCCCTCCTCCCTGGCCTCCGGTCTTTGGGAGTCTGAGTTAATGCATATATGTACCCCAAGGACGATCTCTATGAAAAAGAAATAGCCAAACCTGTAGAGGTTTCCAATTCTTTGAAGAGAGTCATTCTTGGGGTAGGGCCACCCACCTCCCCGCAATTTCTGTTCACTGATTTATTCAGCAGAAGGAATGATGATACGGGCCTAAGTGCTTACCTGGTTGGCTGCACATGTGTAGCAGGGAGGTAACTCCACGTGGTGGGGGCCGTATAATAGATAAAAAAGATTTTTATTTATTGTACAATATTTTTATTAAAACATTGATACAACTGTCACATGACATTTTCAGCCACAGAAAATGCATATATGTACCACAAATCAGAAGCATGGAACTTTAGTGCTCATGCCACCTTATGATCTGTGAGCATATGCCTATCAACAGCTCTTCTCCCTTGCATAATCCCAAAAGGTCAGGGCCACCAACAATCTTCATCAGGTTTTTAGTGCCCCCTTTTTGATGGTTCACCACTCTATACAGAATCATTACCCTAAAGAAAAGACTTTCTTGTTTAGCCACACTAACGTCCAAGCATCCCATCTTAAACAGACACGCTCTACTGAAGATTTAAGAGCATTATAAAACACCAAATGTGTTCAAAAGCTGTAGTTTGATCTTGAGTTTTTCATCTCCCACAAAAAACTTCAGCACCTGAGGATTGATAACAATGAAGCTGAAGGGATCCACCGTTCTCACCTACTTGGCTGCCATCAGTACTCAAATATCTCCCAAGACTGGCATCAATGTCTCCATGGTTTCTGAACTTCAGGCTTTTATCTGATTGTACAAACTAGCTGATAAATATAAACAGTAGGGATCACCAGTCTGGGTTCTGGTTTTAGGCTTTGGCTTCAGAGGACTACAAACCTCTCCAGGATCAGAGCTTTTAAATGATGATCTTCTTACCATTCCAAGCTACAGCAGCAAACATTGGATGTCATGAAATCATGAGGATCTGTCATTGTGCTCAATCAGGGCTTTACCTCCAGAATACTGATATGTTTTGGTGGGTATGAATCCTTCCAAGTCACCAATCATGCCATCATGTGAATAACTCAATGATTCTTTGATGATGATACACAGCACCTTAGGCTTTCCAGGAGATTATTAGTTTTGAACTTTGTTTACAATCACTAAGGTTTGTTTACATCCAAGCAGGTTATTTATCCTTATGAATCCATAGCTAAGTTCTTTCCTTTGGGTATTGAATAACTGCAGTTTGTGTGATAGAATAAGTTTGAAACTTTATGTATTAGTTATACATTTGATATATGGAAGACTTTTCTATCTCACATGGTTTACACCTACCCAACCATCCATTCAGATTCCTAACCAATTTTTCACTAAAAAGAGAAAGACTAGTTTGGGAAGACACAGGGCTTACCCAGAGCCTGCTACACACTTGTGGGAGGGTCTATTATAAACAGGTTGCTTTTTTTGTCAGGTGTTATCAAGATTAAGGAAACATCTCTAAATATCAATGAGACATTTAGCAGAAATAGTAAGGCTTTACAATATCAAGTTTATTATAGAAATATATTATTATGGTGTGTTTCAGGAAGTTCTTGGTGAAGCAGATATGTCGGGAATTCGGGACCGACAGCTACCATGCTATCTGTGATACTGGCAAGGTGCCATGGTTGGCACTGGATGTTACAGATCAGGTGAATGCTTTACTTTAAAATTGTATTTCTAATTTACCGCTGTTCTTTTTCAGGATGGCAGCAATGACCATATTTTACACCACATCTAATTGGCTGAAGAGGTAGTAATGAGTTGATATGCATTTAGGTTGGATAGCCTCTTGAATCTGTTAACATATAAGTCACAGCTTAGCTGATTATACATATTACTGGCTTGATATTGCTTTTCACACCATAAATCTATTAGATATGGATGGATTTTGACACAAGTAATATGTAAACACATCAATATTGATAACCATTCAAATCAGAAATGAAACATACAACTTTATTTATGACAACTATTTATTTATTGCATAGAGTGACGTTTCGATGTAGATCCTTACGTCATTATCAAGCTAAAAGTTCAAATCAGTCAGTGAGGTGGTCACAGTGCCTAAAGATTGGTTTCCAGATAATGATGAGTATTTTAATCCAAATTCAGTTAGTCTAAAATCAACATATTCTGTCATGTAAAGACCTATACAGATTGAGTATTCAGATTCTACATAGCAGCAATGTATCTTATTCCCCAAAACTATTGCTTGATCAAATGCAGGAATTCTGCAACTTATAAATGACTTTCAATTTTGAATATTTGTGATATTTTAGTGCATTTTTAGTCATTTTGTGAATATGGTATGTGAAATTGCTCAATGTTCTGTAATCTGCAGTTTTGGACAGAATTGAATAACTATCTATATAATAGAAATCAATTATTAAAGGCTTTGATTTCAATGTTTGAATCCAGTATTTCATAATTGCAGGTAAAGGAGTGCCCTGATCGATATGTTGTCTGTCTTGAATACCAAAAGATAAGAGAAACTTTGGCAAGGACTCTTCTTGGTGAAGACATCAAGCACCTGAAACAACTAGTTAAGGTACATCATTATATCTATCTGTACTGTACATATATATGTATATATACTCTCTATATATATATATATATATATGTATATATACTCTCCAAAAAAAGAAACGCATATAGGAATTTCAACTGTATTTTTATGTTTATTTTGAAACATCTTGTAGGCTTTATGGGTCAATGAAATATAGCGAAATTGCACACTGGGAATGCAGACTTATCCGTCTTTGGCACCAACTCAAGGAAAGTCAGTTGAGTGTCACATGGAGACGTGTGGTGGCGCTGAAGTCAATACCTCATGTGACCACCGTGGGCATGGCATGGCATCGCCTCGGCATCGAACAAATAAGTCTCAGAATCTCGTATTGCCCAATCGCAGCCCACTCTGCCTGTAGTGCCTGTGGGAGTTGCTGAAGTGTCTGGGGCTGAGGGTTACGGCGTCGCACCCGTCTGTCCAGGGCATCCCACAGATGTTCGATCGGGTTTAAGTCCGGTGATCTTGAGGGCCAGGGGAGCACATTGATGTTGTGGTTTTGGAGGAAGTCTCTAGTGTGACGTGCTGAGTGGGGCCTGGCATTGTCCTGTTGAAACAACTCCCTCTGGCGATCAATGATTGGAAGGAGGTGTGGGCGTAGGATTTCGTCACAGTACCATTGAGCTGTCAGGTTGCCCTGGATCATCACCAAATCACTTCTCCTACGGCAGGTGATCGCTCCCCACATCATTACACTGCCCCGGCCGAATCTGTCCACCTGGGGAACGCAAGCGTCGGGCGTAAAGCGTTCACGCCAACGCCTGTACACCCACATTCTTTCCAGCGTGCCGTTCCAATAGAAATCGTGATTCATCACTGAACCAGATTCAGATAGGTTCCAGGCCTGAACTTTGGTGCACCATTGAACTCAATGTCGACGATGTTGTTGTCGAAGCGCAGGGCCAAAATAAGGTCTTTGGGCACGTAAACCAGCCTCTCTCAACCTGTTCCTGACGGTCTGTGCAGAAAGCCTCCTCAATCCGGGTATTTGTCGAGCGGTACTGGTTGCCGTAGCTGTTCGATGATGCAGGTGATGTACCCGGATGTGGTGATCCTGCGCCGCAGTGGTCGTTCGAGGTCGCCCACTAGGAGGGGCATCTGCTACCGCATTCTGTCGGCGATATCTCTCCCAGAGCCGTGAAATGGTGCTTAGGTGAACATTCATGCGTCGGGCAACTACACGTTGAGACTGGCCAGCTTCAAGCAAACCAATGGCAATATGACGGTTGGCTTCACTTAGATGTGGCATTTTGCGTTCGTCAACAATATTCCAAATACAAATGTACAGTGAATAATCAACAGACAGCGATCAACCTTTTATACCCATCATTGAGACTATCTGATCCTCAACTTTCACGTGCATTGCATGTGAATTGTGTATTCTGTGACACTACACGTCGAAATTGAAAATCATGCTGTTAAATACGGGTATTTTACAGATGGTGCGTTTTGTTGTGCTGTTTCAAAACATAAACACCATAGGACTCATAAACAGAGCAAAACCTTTTGTAAAATGAAACACGTCTTAATTCATTGCTACATGAAATTGCTAGTTTCATGATGCGTTTCTTTTTTTTTGAGAGTATATTTCCTGAGTATAACTCTGTCCCAAATGTCACCCTCATATGGACAAATATATTTTTCTCACTTTGCTGATTTCCTATGGAACCTGATGGAACTAAAATCAGTTCTGTTGTTTGGTGTGCCACAAGGATTGGTTTTGGGACCACTTCTTTTCACAATTTACATCCTTCCTGTTGGAGACATAATTCGAAAACATTTTCTAGATTTCCTCAACTCAACTCTATATCAGTTTCAAATTCTCTGCAACATCTCAAAACTGGAACAGTGCATTCAGGAAATCAGAGTGTGGATGGTATCTAACTTTCTCATGTTAAATGAAGACAAGACAGAATTTCTTCTCACTGGATCTAAACACCAGCTCAGAAAGCTAGAGTCTGACTCCATGTGTCTTCACATTGGCGATGCCGAAGTTTTGCCCTCACACAGTGCCTTCACACAAATCTGGGAGTGATTCTTGCCTCCACCATGTCCATGGACGCCCATATTGTTTCTGTCAGCAAAGCTTGCTACTACAGCATTTTCAACATCAGCAGAGTACGCCACTATCAACATGTCTTCCAAATCAATTCTGAAACTTCAAAGAATTCAGAACTCAGCTGCCTGATGTATCTCCTGTTCTTCCCGCTATGACCAGATGTGCTTCGGTCCCTTCACTGGCTTCCATCTCTGCAAGAATCACCTTCAAACTCGTCACCCTCACTCACGACAGTCTCTACAATAAAAACTTTCCATCCTATCTCAAAGAACTTATCTCCCCTCACTCACCTCAGCAGAATCTCAGATCCTCCAGTGACTCTCTCTTGACTCAACCAAAATCACTCAATCAAATGGACTTTTTGAACATGCCTTCTCTTTCATCAGCCCACAACGCAGGAATTCACTTCCCCAAAACTTCAGAAATACAACCACTAAAGACACTTTTAAATCACAGCTTAAGACTCACCTATTTCTATCTGTGTACCAGTAGATAATCATTCTCTGTTTTATGTATGTATGTTCCAGTTTTATCACTGTATTAGCTCCACTGAGCATCTGTAAGGTGGATATTGGGTGCTTTACAAATATATTATTATTCTAACTAAAAATTCATCTCATTCTGTATTCAAGGCCAACCTCAAACCATATCTTTTAAAGTGTTTCATCCACATAGTGAAGGATATCAACACCATAGAAATGGACTTTTGCTTATTATTATTTTTGTTCATTCTATTCAAATTTGAAATGTTTAGTGCTGACTAATTTGAGATGTTCTGGAGCATTGAATGTTTTAGTGGTGACTGGCTTTAAATGTGTATGCAAAAAAAGCCAACTTATGACTTACTTATTTGCCACAACAGTGCTGCATAGATCTGTACTTCAAATTACTGAAAGATTCTTAATTTTCAGTAACATATGTATTGCTACTGTGCATTTACAATCAAATTACATTTTACATGTGTGGCTTTGACTATGATGTCTCTCTTCCTCCAGGAAAGATAAGTACACATGATTACTTCAGGATAGATGCATATAATTAGCAATGTATGACTGACATTACAGGACAACGAGATGTTGTTCCTCCTGGCCATACACAGGGAGGTGACCATGAGGAACATCAACCCTCAAACACAGGTAGGATATAACACAGGCTGGTGATGTTTTTCTCTTAACTGTAACCAAAACTGACCGAAAATATTAATGTTAACATTTCTAACATCTTTGTGAGGACATAATTAGGCATAAGTTATCAGAAATTTTGATTAGTATTTTCAGTTTCTGTAACAGATGTTATTTTACTCAACTTAATTCACCTTTGCCATGATGAGCCTGATGTCAACCATTGTTACCCCCTATCCCCCACGACAAGTGCTGGGCATGTGAAAATGGAATCTGTGTGGACATCTGTCTGTCATCGTTTGGGATTTTTAAAAAAAAGTTATTTCACAAGTTTCCATCTGAGTAAATTTAGACTAAACATGATGGTAGTGTTTGTTTCTGAAGCAGCTCTCAAGAAAAGTACAATAATTTTTCACCAGACTTGGTTCACACGTATTTTTTATCTTCAGGCCAGACCATTTTATTTCCTGTTTTATGGATCCGCCGGTCGTATTTTTTTCAAGAATGAGAAAAAAAATAAAAGTTAATTTTCCCCACTCAAAAAATAAAATCCTAATGTTTTATTGGTCAAAACTGTAAATTTACAAGAAAAGTTTTTTTAGATTGTGTTTTGCCCCATATACACTTCATAAATAGCCAAAAGTAAAATACTTTTAGTACTTATTTATTATTATTTTTATTTTTTTGCCCTCCTGCCTTTAGGTTTTCTGTGGACAAAAATCTGTAAAACAAGAGGTAAAATTGGTCTGGCCTAACATTTATAGTTTTCATGTAATCTAGTCACACAAGCAGATGTACATGATATTGATACGTGTTTGTTACATAAATATAGTGCACTTCAATCAATTTCAGTTTGATCTATGTAAAGGACATGCATAATGACTTTATTTTTGTTAATATTACAACATTGAAAAAGGAAATACTAATGACAGTAATGTCCAACTGTTCACCACTCAGTTGCCCAGTGATACCTAATGTTTGTGTAAATGCTGGTTCTCAACATACACAACAACACCTTAAATTTGTAATTTTGAAACAGTCACCATTAATGGGACTACTAGGTGTTTGCTGCCGTATCAATGTTAAACATTAATTATGCAGGAACAATCTGTGGAAGGCATTACAACATTTATTGAAACAACAAAAGAAAAGGTTACTCAAAAGGTAAGCAATGCTGTGTCATTATCAATAATTTGATATAAAAGTTATTTTTCATCATTGATAGGTTGACATCACTTGTGGTATATGTTATACCTTTAATATATATGATGTTATACCTCTAAAGTTTATAAATGTTAAATTTGAAATATGAAATAATGATAAACACTAATGAGATTATTTATTTATTTTGTATGGTGATAGGACATAGCCATGAGGTTGCTGAGAAATCAGCTTGGTGGTCCAGGATCCTGTTTGACTGTTCGACGAGGTCACAACATGAGAGACCAGAGTGTGATGTGTCTTCTAGTCCATGCATATGTCACTCTAACTCACTTCAACAAGGTGACAAACTTCATCAAACCTCTCACAGACCTCATTCTGGCACCACACAAAATGAGGGTAAGAGTGAAGCCCTTTTACTTTGTCAAGTTGACTTAGTGATTGGTATAAAGGAAATACTGATATTTATTCCATATATATTTCCCCTACTTGTAGTACAGTTTGATTTATTTCCATATATTTATTGGTATGCCATAGAACGGTTAACACCATTGATGTATTGCTCATTATCATAAAGACCTGTGTAGCAGTGATTGTTCACTTTCCCACAGAACATGTTCCTTCCCACAATGCCACAGGATGACATAGATGCCATCAGACAAAGTCTGACAAGAGAAGGAACCATTGTGTTCTACCGTAAGTATACTTTGATTCATCCTTGTTTGTTAGTTGTTGGAGAAGAACTGTTTATTACACGTTATAACTTTCTGTAACAGAAGTTAAAATCATTTGCTTTCATCTTATGCAAAGGTTAATTTGTAAACAAAGGTTACATTTATATTACCATACATAATGTTAAATTATATACTGTTGCATTACATCCAATCTCCTATTTCTTTATCAAAATACAATAATCTCTTTAACTATCCTTCCAGTATGATATCATAGCTATTTATACCCTGCTAAAATCACATGAAAAAAATCCAAAACATTTTCATCAGATGACCACTTTATCCTGTCAGCTATCCGAGGTAGGTACCTGTACTTTGTGCAGAAGCATTTGTGTGGGAAATGTCACTTCTTTCATGGGTGTGCAAGCTGCAACACCTGATTTTTATCAATCTACACTCTCATATGTTTAATTTGTTTAAAACACTAAATTTATTTCTAACTTTCAAAAGACAAATAGAAAATATGTTTATTCTGATCTGGATATACAGATGTAAGATCTGGTAACACATTTTAGAGCATGGAACCCATATCTAGCCCTCCAGGGTCACAGAACTACCATAACAGTCGGGGACCCACATATGTGTACTTGATGTATTCTCTATCAAGCAAACTGCTGCACTACCACATCAGGATTTACAGATTACATCTATGTCTTTAGTCATGTACTTCATCATTCTAACCATCATTAGAAGTGATACATCATCTTTGATCTTGGTACACAAAATCTTTAGAGAAGGCATCTACCTAGTCCTCCTCCAGAAAGCATGCATGGCAGAAGGACTAGGTAATGAAAGGGACAGGGTTGTCCATTTGGCTTTGTCTTCTGGCATTATTAATATTATCATCATGTACAAGATTTCAACTTCAGAGCAGCCCCAGAATTTAATAGGGACAACTCCAAGCTAACAATAAGGTTGTTTGAACAGGATACAAGTTGCACCTATACCACCAGTTGCAGACATGGAGATTGTTGATTTGGCGGGAACTCCTTTGGCAGATGACCACTTGACTATTGAGATATTACTAGAGAAGGGAGAATTTCATACACAAACAAGCTGTCCTAGATTACTAAATGTTAGACCCCACCAAACACTCTGGAGTATTCTGACTGATGTAACAGACATTTTGTATTCAAAGGAATTAGCGAACAATAGTTAAGTATAATTCAAAGAATACTAGCTCTATTATGTCACCACTTATGGCACTCTGTCTGCATTAAGTGGATGTAGTGATTGGAAAGAAGTGATGTTTACAATCTAGCACAAAGGCTTTTCAGAAAGTACAGTTTACCTAAGAACTGGTTTGGATGGTGTGATGTTAGCCAAATTACAGTAATTATGGCAATGAGGTAATATAGGTAGTATGTTAGAATGTTACATAATAAGTCCCAAATTGTCCAAGTTTAGTATGGAAGAGTTTGTAATGTAGCCACTTTGTTTTGATTTCTTTCCAGAATGTCAAAATGGACACCCATATGCTATTGGAGAGGTAGGCACCATTTACAAATACATATGGTCAAGGATAATTAGAGAATTATCATAACTCATGAAACTGCAGGATCAATTAAACATTAATGTTACATGCCATCATTCCAAACATTGATCACATGTAAATGTAAGATTATCCCAACTATTGATGTTTAAAGCGGCCTTCACAAAGTTTGACAAGATGTGTTTGCCCTGTGAAAATGCGAGTTTGAGAACTTTTAAAATTTCAACAACATGTGCTGTCAAACTTTAGTTTGCCGTGTGAAGATCGCTTTAAAGTTGCAGATTTGTTAAAGTTCTAAATTTCATCAAATATTATACATATGAGACATTGATATCAAGCTCCCTCATGAAAGGCTTGGATTTTAAGCGTCAGACTTGGAGAGCCTTGAGACGCAGCAAAGTACATGTAGCTTGAAAATCCTTGCATTATGTACAAAGTAACTTATACTTGTTATGGAAGGTTTTCAAAGTCTTTGCAGATTTTATTTTTTTTGTCTTGGTTATGAAAAGTCATAGTCCTGGAAAATGTGATATTTAGACTGCTAAATTATGTCCTGAGACTAAAAGATCCTGGATTTAAATTTTGTTTGAGAGACTATGCTAATAACCCAACTTTAAATGACAGTTGAAGCCTTCAAGTTTAGTGTTCCACATATCTAAGGACCTTCTTGAAAACCTCATACTTTGGACTGAAAGGTCATATGCATGACTGTATGTACACACAGTTTTAGAAAAAGACATCAATATTGCTATTTCTTAAAGATCTATGTGTTATAAATCCTGTTCATTACTGTGTTATCTTATGACATTTTGCAGTGTGGTAGACCTTATACTGAAGCAACCTGCAACATCTGTAAAACCAAGATTGGTGGACAATCTCACCAAGCAGCAGCTGGAAATACACAGGTTACTGGGTAAGTATTTATGGTCACAAATATGGCTCTGATGTTGTGTGGGTTTGTGAAGACTGACATGAACATTATGGGGTAGTGAGAAATCTTTGTGAATGATTTGTATCCATGTCTGCTCATAGGAAACCTGGAAATCTTGCCATGAGGATACATGCAAGTTAGTTGGTTGCCAGTAGTTATTTCTTTATTATAGTGACCAGACCCGTCCTGGTCATGTTCTTGGAAGAGCAGCAGACAGAACCAATGCCTATGCAGGTGAACGCAGACTGGGAGGAGCTGCCTGTGCTGTACTGCGTTTCTTCACTCATGCTGCATTACTTCTGGGAGCAGAGACCAGCCAACCGGCAAGTTGTTGGTTGATTACCATGTACACCACCGATTTCAATATATTTCAAGCATTTGGACACCAAATTTGTTCCAAACATTGCCTGTTGCATATATTTCATTTGTAAGTTTCACCTTCATATTAAAATGTGTCACATATGTAACATGTTACAGGTAGAAATGCTAAAAGTGTGTTGAACCTGTGAAAGTGCAACTGACAGATGCATTTACCTTGATCCATTGCAGGCCACAGCAGCTCTAGTCTATCCCCCGCTACAGCAGGATGTCAGACAGTTTTTCTTGGAACACCTCCAGAAGGACCTTCAGATTATCCACATGGCCACAGGAAAGAGTGTAGATGATGTCTTCCTCCTCCTACACTTCATCTGCCATCAGATTTCTCAATCAGGTGAGCTTTCAGCAAGACCACTACCGTTATGAAGCAGTTTTGTACTTATGTTATGTCTTCCAAAGTTTGTAATTAATGCTTATTAACATTCCATATTTTCATCTTTGACAATTCTTCCCACTGTGTTAGTATTTTATTCAGTTAGAGTTGAATATCCATAAGTATATATTTTTCCTTATCCTGACTCATGCTCTTTTTGCTTGTCTTCTTCTTCTTGCGAACATAGTGGAACACTTGTATCTCCCTAATTGAAGCTCCCTTCAATGTAAAATCACTAATTAGTACACCACGAGTTACCTCCCTTCCACAAGCGCGGGAACGAGGGCGCCACCTCTACCCATGTGCCTCACTCTCTCCTTCTTCGCCCAGTGAGCTGGACGTGAGAGCGCCTGTGTCTCCCGACACACTATATCCTTGGATTATATTTAGTTAGTTACCTCGTATAGACATCTATAGAGGTTTAGCTAGTATCCTTCAACAATTATATATTGATATTTAGTCGTGTTTCTACTGTTTATTCACGGGACGCCATGTTTGTTCTGTGGATTACGTTGATGAAAATTCTTTACTGTTGCAGATTACGTTTTTTATTCTGCTGCTGATCCGCATTTAATATGCCCTAGCTGTACCTGCGCCATGTTCATTTTATTCGCGTGGCAGTTTGCGGTACTAATTTATCCAATTCTGCCTTTAATAAATAAATACTTTATGTTTGAGGACGGCGCAGCAGATAGGTCACGTATGCAGAGTCTAGCCATGACTGATACACCTGAACCCTCGCCAGTCTACTGCTGTTGGTCGACCCCCCTCCCGTCTGGTATTCCGCTAGAGTGGTGGAGAGGAGTGGGACGTAGTCCGCCGCCTCCTAGAAGCGTCCTGCTTCCCCAGACATCCCATCGTCGCAGCCGAAGACTAGAGGGCTTCTACTGCATCTCAACGCAGACTTCACACCCCCAGGGCAGCGTCGACCTCTGAGGGGAAATCAACGAAGTCTACTAGAACTTTCTCAGCCGAGATTGTTCCCGTCGCAGATTTGGGCCTGTATGATGATCAGCCGATCATCATACCTGATGTACATCAAAAGAATGACCGATGTCGGCAACAGTGATGTCAGCGCAGATCAACATGCAGGCTGATATTCGATGATCTTCCTGAGGGTCCCGTCGCTACCAACACGACCTCTGAGGGGAAATCAACGAAGTCTACTAGGACTTTCTCAACCGAGATTGTTCCAGCCGCTGAACTGGGCCTCTACGATGATCAACCGATCATCATCCCCGGCGTACGCCACAAGAAGCGACCAGTGACATCAGCAGAGATCGCCATGCAGCCTGATGTCTCTACACTGATGTCAGACGACTTCCCTGAGGGCTCAGCAGCTGTCATCGCAGAGAGGGCAC
Organism: Haliotis rubra; assembly: GCF_003918875.1. Taxonomy (NCBI): domain Eukaryota; kingdom Metazoa; phylum Mollusca; class Gastropoda; order Lepetellida; family Haliotidae; genus Haliotis; species Haliotis rubra. The sequence continues at coordinate 92,955 of NW_025765266.1, forward strand.
CGACCACTTCGTCGCAGACCATCCCAGACGAGCTGTTGCGGCAGATCATGACCATGATGGAGGGCCACTACAGTCGAGGGAAGCAGCCAGCCCAGGGCCTGAGCAACGCAGACAACACCCCAGAGGCACCCCCAGTCAGCGTAGCAGCCACGACGAAGCAGCCTTCGAGAAGGAAGTCACAGACCACCTCGACGAAGGACTCAGATGTACAGTCTTCGCGAAGACGGGAGAGATCGTCACCGTCCTCGGCCTCATCCTCAGATGCGGACTCAAGGTCATCCCATAGACGCAGATCACCTAGACGATCTCCACGCCGTTCACCACGACGATCTCCACGTACATCACCACGTCGATCACCTCGCGCAGGTCACCACACAAGTCGGCAGCGTCACCCGACATAGAGATAGCAGCACACAGGTCACCATCAGAAGAGCATCAACCTCTCATCACCGATGCTGGTACAGAAGATGATGGAGACATCATCTTCTCAGACGCTGAGATAAGATATTGGATGGTAAACAACCTAGATTTATCTTCACCGTCCAAGAGTGGCAACTCAGCGCAGACATACCTGATGAAGGAAGACGATGTAGACGTCGTCACCCTACCTCCGATCGACCCGATTGCTGCGGTGCCACAGAATGTGGACACAGCCTACCATAAAGGCATGTAAGTTCAAGCGCCAGAGGCGTATGTTCTTTGGCCTTAATAGATCTAGAGCGATCAATGAGATTCTTATCACCAGATTTCGCGTGACACGACTTCTGAAGATGATAGCATGATCTACTCGGCTCTACTTATGCAGAACCAGCAAGAACCACACCCTGTATGAAGCTAACGCTCATATATTGATCGGACTCTAGACACTTCGATAAGGAAGTCCCAGGCCGCCTCCGCGAAGGAACTAGAGCCTCACCAGTTACAAGGGACGTCACGGAGGAGTAGCGCTTCGACGACCCCACATCCTGTTGAACACAGAGGTCGTTCACGAAGCAAGCATGAGTCAGGATAAGTATAAAATATCAATTTTTACTCTAAAAATTACATATATATATACTGATCGGGCTCTGACTCGATACCTTCGCGAAGGTCGCGAAGGCTAAGTGGCTCCAAGTCTGCTTCACCCAGAAGATCTAGAAGGGATACTTCGAGAGCTTCGTGAAGTCTCCGTCGTTCACCGAGGAAGTATCCTCCAAGGTCTCCATATACTAGCCACTCGTCATATATAGCTACTCGTCAGTCCGTTCAAGACATCGCATAAAGTGTCTATCAACTGGGGTGGTGGGGTGGCCTAGTGGTTGGAGCGTTGACTCGTCACGCCGAAGGCCCGGGTTCGGTTCCCCACATGGGCGCAATGTGTTGGGCCCGTTTCTGGTGTCCCCCGCCGTGATGTTGCTGGAGTATTGCTGAAAGCGGCGTAAAACTAAACTCAGTCAGTCAGTCAGTCTATCAACTGTATGCCATATGCCGTCTATAAGCCTACGCGAAGACAATTGCACAGGCCATTTACAACACAGAACGTCGCTATATTAATTAGTCAACGACGTTTCATAGATATTCACAGAAATCAACTTTCCGTATAGATTGCTAGAATATACTATCCCACACTACGATACGATTATCTACATGCGTGACCATTACGCAGATCTGCAGACAATTCAATATCGAAATTGAACAGCAACCTGTTACAGCGAGTATAACTCATAATCGTCAACGTTTCTGAGAAGTAATATGTACAACAAGTTCAGCTTTAATTCTACAATTATGACGATACATTCATGTATACAGTCTACAAGCTGACAACTTGCAAGTTTATTGTACCTTTATATAAGGAAGTCGGAATTATATTCAAAACTGAAGTTACTTTCACGACAGCCAGGAAAATAACCTACCCAGCATTAATATTACAGAGCGCGGTATTTCGCGCCGGAGGTTTCGTGGCGTTTACCATTAACCCTCGAAACACGTGGTCACTCGGGTAACCGAAAGTTACGGTGAAGACCCGTGATTATGCTAATATAAACGACGGCAAGATTTTATACAAGGTTTTTCCTGCTACACCGGTGACATCACAGCGGGTATTCTACAGAATCAAAATGCCTTGTTCTGATTGGACCGCGATGGACAGCGACCTCCACGAGAGGTCGGTCTTAGTTCACAGTTCAAGACTCACGTTACAAGTGACAACTATATATCAGTGAGCGAGCAAGCCTCCTTACAGTCCAGTTAATCTGAACCTTCATGATTGGGCTGCTTTCTTCAGGTTAGAGACCTCCCTGTCAAGTTAGGACGAGGGCCGCGGCAGTCAGGCGATTTTACATAAAGTTCAAGCGAGGACAGACACACCTGGTTGTGCACCTACATCGTCAAAGGACTTCATGAGCGGATTTACCTAGACGACGGAATACAAGTGGATCTAAATCCACAGCGTCTCAGTCTACAACTGAATTTCATCATCAAACTACTAACACAACTAGATGGTTAGTAAACCTACTTAAGCTTTCTGATTGGAGGATTAAAGCGGAAGTTTCAAGCTCCAACCCGGGATCTGTATATAGTGCTCCAACACCTCACAAGTGAGGTTTATGAACCGCCTGGATGACATACTTGGACTTCATGATACGATGATTCTATCACGATGGCCAGCAAGAGCACTGTAAATTTATCTCCACCGAACCAAACAGGAGGGAAAATGCATCAGATTATTTCCTCTATATTCAAGTTACGCAGACTGAAGTCTCATGTACTACCATCTCCTTGGATCAGAACTGTCATACTATGTGCCTACAAGACTGATGGACCCGATCCGACCCTCCATGAGCTTCTAATACTCATGATATTAGAGCGCTAACTTCTATAATTGATCTACACAAATGTTATTTGAAATTATGGAGGGGTTATTTCTGGAGATCCGATATGGTGGTTGCCAACCATTATCTGAGAGATATCACCGTCAAGGGCGTCTCAGGTATCCACCAATTCCGGTTCCAGGGTCCTCAGACAACAGTTGACAGTTCCTCGGAGAAGATAAGTCAATCTTACAGATTTCTACTTATCTTATAACAGTACTAAATAGCTACATGCTATATATAATTTGCTTAAGTTCTTTTTTATCATCACAGTACTATGATTATTACATCATACAATATAAGTTAACAACTCTACAGAGTTTGTTATTATATATTTACCTTAAGTTAATCATATCTTAAGCGTAGTACTATGGTTGCATTATAAATGCATTAGCTAATAAACTCTACAGAGTTTTGGCTATTATATATGTAAGCTTAAGTTAATTATATCTTAAGCATAGTACTATACACATATTGTAAAATTATATTAGCTTACAAACTCTCACGGAGGTTTTTGCTATTATATAGGTAGCTTAAGCTTATTCATATCTTAAGCTCAGTACTATGTTTATATCATATAAGTATATTAGCTAACAAACTCTAAAGAGGTTTTGCTAATTGGCTTAAGTTTCATCATATCTTAAGCATTATGGTTACATTATACATGTATTAGCTAACAAACTCTATGGAGTTTTGCTATTATATATGTAACTTAAGCTTATTCATATCTTAAAGCAGTAGTACTATGTTTATATCATATAGGTATATTAGCTATCAAACTCTAAAAGAGTTTTGCTATTATATATTTGGCTTAAGTTTCATCATATTTTAAGCTTTATGGTTACATTATAACATGTATTAGCTAACAAACTCTCACTGAGAGTTTTGCTATTATATATGTAGCTTAAGGTTTCCTTCATATCTTAAGCTCAATACTATATTTATATCATATAAGTATATTAGCTAACAAAACTCTAAAAAAGTTTTTGCTATTATATATTTAGCTTAAGTTCATCATATCTTAAGCAGTATGGTTACATTATAAAATGTATTAGCTAACAAACTCTACGGAGTTTTGCTTTTATATATATAGCTTAAGTTTAATCATATCTTAAGCTCAGTACTATGTTTTTTAACATAAAAAGTATATTAGTTAAAAAACTCTAAGGAGTTTTTTGCTATATACATTTAGCTTAAGTCTAATCATATCTTAAGCTTAATACTATGGTAACAATATAAGTCTATTAGCTAATAAACTCTACAGAGGTTTTGGCTATTGTATATGTAGCTTAAGTTAATTATATCTTAAGCACAGTACTATACTCATATTGTAAAATATATTAGCTAACAAACTCTACAGAGTTTGCTATTATATATGTAGCTAAAGCTTATTCATATCTTAAGCTCATATCATATAAGTATATTAGCTAACAAACTCTAAAGAATTTTGCTATTATATAATTAGCTTAAGTTTAAGCATATCTTAAGCTTAGTACTATGTTTATATCTTAAAGTAATTTAGCTAACAAACTCTAAGGAGTTTATACTAGCAATTTAACAAGCTTAAGTCTATTAGTCTTAAGCATTGTATTAATGTTATATATACTTTATCATAATAAGTACATTGTAATAAGTACATTGTAATAACCTTTATATGGCAGCTGATAAGTTAGCAGCAGGAATTCATCAGTTCAGTGCCTTTATGAAGTTCCCATAGGGTTATTACAATCATCACAGTTCAAATCACTAATTATTAAAATCCAAAGTATTATATATTCCCACCTCCTTTTCACGTTAGGATTCTACAAGCAAAAGAGCATGAGTCAGGATAAGGAAAAATATGTAATTTTTAGAGTAAAATTGATATTTTATACTTATCCTGACTCATGAGGTAAGCCCTCCCATCCTCCCCACATAACACTTTGGATTTCCCTGTAAATTCAAATGTTGGGCTCAGTATATGAGGAGAGAGTGAGGCACATGGGTAGAGGTGGCGCCCTCGTTCCCGAGCTTGTGGAAGGGAGGTAACTCGTGGTGTACTAATTAGTGATTTTACATTGAAGGGAGCTTCAATTAGGGAGATACAAGTGTTCCACTATGTTCGCAAGAAGAAGAAGACAAGCAAAAAGAGCATGAGTCAGGATAAGTATAAAATATCAATTTTACTCTAAAAATTACATGTTTAACAAATATCAACAGGTTTCAATAAAAATATCTGTCTGTTTGAATCACAGACGCATACAGACGAATGGAGCCACAAGCACTGGACAACAAGCAGATCAGAGAAACCTGGGAGGAACAGTTTGCAAAATCTTTCATTGGCCCAGTGTTACAGGTACCAGGTGTTACAGTTCAAGTCGCATTACCCAGTTGTGCTCTCACAAACCTCATTTATATACCTTGGGTTGTTGGTGACACACAGCTGCAAGAAAATTAAATCTAAATGTGTGTATTCATTTTCTTCACAGGATCTTGACAACTGCCTGAATACATGCAATGAGAGAATCATGAAAGACAAGAGAATAGGTACTGTCTCATGTTCAATGAATTATGTCTATCAGTTTTATGGAAGCCATCAGTCTGTTTGTGGTAAAATGATGGATTGCACAAAATCATTTTTGTACCAAATATGACTGTCTCATGTTCAAGACCAGATCTTCATTTGATCCTTGAAATTTATGTAAAAATAAATAGTATGTCTGGTACATAAGCCAGACCACCAACTTGCCTATTTCTTGCCATGAATAGTCATTGGAAATAGAATATCAATAAATCTGTATTGAATTATACAAATTAATCCTGTTGTTACACTATCTGGTAATGGAAAGTGTACATTACCTATCTCGTCTTATATTTATAAACTGTAATATTTATTATAGTACATTATATAGTGTGTAGTATTTCATTCAATAATATTTATATCAATATTGTGTCTGACAATACTTAAAACTTCTGTTTACCCAGTTCCACAGGTTTCGCTTACCACATACCTTTACATGATTCACTGCAACCACTTTAATATTGCTACTACTGATGCCTTGAAGCAAACCTTAGTTGACAGTCAACTGGATGTATGTGTCATGACTGACATATTTTGACTTTTAATTTATAAGTCATAAAAGTCATCATAGGTGTGACTGTTAAATGTCAGCATACTGATTGGGGGTAATAGCTAGTGTGCAAGAAACCCCAATAGTTACATGTCAATTGTTCCATTGATGAATTTGATAAAACACCAAAATGCTACGTGCATAACCCTGATTAAGGTTAAAATCATGTAAGAATACAAAATGGATAAAATAATAGTTTCAGATACTTTTTTTGTTTTGTCATTGCGTATAAAATCCTGTTCACATGCATCAGAAATAGTTCACCTTGAAGTAGTTCTCATATGTCCGGATTATTTTTATCAATTTTCATATTTTTTTGTGGCATGACTTTCATCTGTGACAAAAGTAGTATGAGCAAGGAAGTAAATATTCAATGGCAGTAAAGAAGATATGCTTGATATAAGGTTCCCAGATGTGATAAGACTTTGTGCTTGAAAACAATCCATTAAGACCTTTATCTCCAATCATGTTTTTGTCAGTCTCTTTGAACAGAGTGACACTTGCTCTTTGTGAAAGCCTTGGAATGTTTTCTGAAACACTGAATGTTCACACTTCCAGAAAAAGGCTTTTCACTTCCAAAACATTTCCAGAGAAATCAAGGATACATATGTCCTTCTGGGCTATGCGCTAGAATCAAGCATGATATGCTGAAACATTTGAATATGTTGTATTTACACTAACTTTTCTTTGTATGAAATAGAGGTTAATTATGTAATAGCAATAGGTATATGAGCAATAGGTAGAAGTATTTAATACCTGATGAATTATTGATGGAATTATTATTGTTGTTTTTTTAACCTGTTTGTATATCTTTCATAGGTCAGGACAAGTTGATGTCTATTCTGTATGAGGTAGACACATCCACACCCAAGGAAGTTGAATGTCTCCACGAGTTCCCAGCTGTCTGGAGGTACCGGTCACGTATCACACTGGAGCATTTCCTGAGAGAGTTTCATCTGAAAGTAGAGAACATCAAGGGCAAGAAATCCAAGATGGAAGTTCTCAGCCTTTTCAGACAACAGGTATGTTACTAGGAGTGAAAAAGAAATTGATAGCAGAAATGCGACCTGCATTGTGTTCAGATATCCTTCTAATGGATGGTTGGAATCTTAGATTTACACAAGTTATGGTCCTTGGTCTGTAATTAACATACCAGTGCACATAGTTTGTTCAAAAATATTGTCTATGAATGTATATGATCTGCTACACTTTAATCTTTCCTCCTACGTTATGCTGCCATACTGTAATACAGGGATTTACCTTGAGTCCTGTATTTGAGGGTCCCTGGGACTCATGCTTATAATTTTCAGGGGTCCTGGACAACAAAATTGGGCTCACAGACACTGTATCTATTATTACTAATACTGTTATTGTATTGTGTGTCATGATCAACAGTTTAATTGTTACAATAATGAAATTGCAAACTCAGCTAGTAGCAAACTCAGTGATAACTAATTGTGATTTGATTGGAATTTTTACAAAAGTATTTAGACATTTTCTGCGTCCCTGTGGATGCGCTAATAAATTCTGTTGCGTCCATTGTCAATTTTTATGCGTATGGGACACAGGAATTTGCTTCCTGTAAATCCCTGGTAATATGACTTGAATATTTAACGTATCTCACACTGGCCTCCCAATCCAAAATCTTTTGTACATATTCTGTGTTTCAGCATCCGTTCCTACAAGCACTACATCGCATCCCAAATATTCTACGGCTGCAACAGTTCCTTATGGCAAAATACAGGCGGCCCCTTGATAGAGTGGAGGCAAAAAATATGACCATTGCTGATGCTGCTGAAGACGGTATTCATATCATTATTATCCTTATAAACAAGAGAAATGATAACCATGCATTGATATTTTATTAAGGATCACACAGTAGGTGAGTGTCAAATCAACTTATCCACTTTGTCTTCCAGGAAACAACTCTATTGATGTGTTGGAAAATCTCTCAGATTTCATAGCAGCCTGGGAATGTGTCAAGGAAGGACTTCACAGTTACGGTAAGATTTCCTTCTGTGACACTGTCAAAAGATGTAGATGTGTAAATGTCTTACATGTGAACACGATGACAGATAATACAATTTATGCAGATCCGTTGACAACACTTCTGTAACCACTTTTTAGGTTATATATTTATGTAAAATATTTCAAGCTACACACTAAATATGATAGAGGTGTGCCTTAATTTCAGGATGCTGGACGGTCCATGATGGTCTGATACACCTGCCTGATGCCTACAAGAACATGAGGATTGATGAGAACTCTCCCCTGGCCGTTCTTCTGCCGTCCACTCAGGGGCCTGGCATCTGCTCCTACATGATGCTGGAGTTCCTGTTCAGGAAGCATAATGAATTCATGGAGAGTTACTGTAACAAGACAAAACAAAAGTGAGTTTCCAAGAAACACTGAAATAGAGTTATAAAAACATTATAATTTCTTTGAATACCATACCTTAGTGACTTTGAAGTCACAATTTATGTACTAGTAATTTGGCCAACATCTAGTTGTAAAGTGATCTGTGTGCAGTGCAATAACCTTTGTACACAATGGGAATCATCACTTCTTTCCTATGAGTACTTATTACATACTGAATTTTTTTCCGTCTTTTCTTTGTTATGTGACATGAAACAAAGAATTGTTATACAATTAACTGAATAATAAGCCTTAATACAAATTACTTAGTACAAAGTAATGATACTACACAGTACAAAAGTCAATGGCAGAACAATTATAATGGCAGTATGTAAAAGAATAGCAGTGGCTATGATATAATAGAGGTAGTATTCTTTGAATTATAAACATTGTTAGCTAGTTATATATATATTTTGCAATGAAACTGCACATCGTTTGTCTCATCACTGTATTCCCTTAATCCTAGCTCTTTATGCCATGCACAAGAAAAATGCAATATTACTTGGCCTTCATTCCATGTTATATATAATGCAGGGAGTGATCCATGGACGCCAAGACTCATGTTATGGCAAGGAATGACCATACTTGTAATGGCTAAACATGACCCTGTATGTTGCAGGTATGAGCGCCTGCCTGAGGTCAGCATGAGGAAACTTCACAGCAACCACCTGGTCAGCTACCACCCTGACCGTGACCTGCTGCCCCTTGTTCTGGCCAACTGTAACTACTCCTTTGAGCTGGGGAAAGGTACCACCATTGAGTATGACTTTGAAGGATTTGAGTATCAGCTCAAAGAAGTCATACTACAGGCCAAGTCCAGAGTGGAGCAGAAGTCGCATGTCATACCAGTGAGTTATGGTTACAAATTTAGATTATAAAATGTGAAAAATTGCATTGAAATCATTTTATTAAAAGTGATGTGAACATTTTTGAAGTTTCACATATAAAAATATATGAATTTCAGATTGACACAATGGTGTACAGAGCTGACACAACCAATTCTGTTGTCTTCAAGATACTGCGAGACAGAATAGATCAGGTACTTACTTTTTTATTTAGTTTTGATCTGCCATAGATTTTTTGGTCATGAATGCTGTCCTTAGCTTATCAAAATATTACTTTTCCAACACCTATTTTTTCTTTCAGTTCAATATCTGGAAAACTTTTTTTACCAAAAATTAGGCACAACTAGGATATCTCTGAGTATCTCAGTATCAAAATGTTTGAATTTAACTACCCGCATGAGAAAATGGGAGCATGGCGTGAGAGCATGATTTTAGTTGGAAATGTGTGAGACTCACGTCATATGCATGAGAGTTGACAGGTATGTGATATTCTAACCAAGGCCATATCTGTGCTAAATGTGATATCAATGTAGCATGGTTCTCACAAACCTTGAAAGTACGTTCAGTGTGGATTTTGAAAAGTGCTTATTTAAAACAACAGTAAGTACTAGAATTTCATATTTTGTTTATTATTACTTTATTTCATTTATAAGATGATTGTTATTAATTTTCTCATTTTTCACATGCCAGTATTATTATTCCATGCATAGTTTCAGCAACAGCAACTAAAATTTACTTTAGCTTGGGTGAAGTCCATGAAGTTCATCCTGATATTTATATATGAACAACATTCAGGAATGTAATAAAATTTGTTAAGTGTTTACATGTTGATTTACAAACACTTTGCCACAAAATTGAATGTTGGTATTGAAATATTTATTTCTTCCAGATCAACTTAGTATTAACATAATCTTCTCTGTGCAAAGACAGGGAAACCTCACTTCTTTGCTGTGGGTGCTAAACTAAACACCACCCTACATATTTGTTCCCCCCTACTCCTTGGTTATGTAGTCACATTGTTTCTAGATTGTTTCTGTTTACATAGTTAATAGTTAGTCTGCATAACTTATTGGCTCTATTAGGGACTGTATTTGGGACACATTACGTATTTGCTGGTGACTGGTGTCTGATGTTATTCCTATGGCATTGTCTGCTTCCCTGTAATAAATGTCAAATGCGTGGACACTTTATGTTAGTGTCTGCTTGGCTACTTACTGGCTCCTGTATGGACCATACAGACCATTCACCAGCAGTTAAAGCCCCTCAAGGCCAGCATATGTTCCCAACACAATTATCTGTTCATTACAATACCTTCCATTCAGTCACGAAAACACCGCATAGAACATTTACCATTAGGGTTCCCAGGCAACTACTATACAATCCTATCTGTGGAACCACTTTTCATCGCAACTTCCTCATGCAAATATTCTTAATGAATCTTGGACACCATTCGATGGCAACTCATATTCTACCCATGAGGATTATGTTGTGTGTTTCGACACACCCTTTCTACTTGATTACCATTCGGAGATTCCCTACTGCCATATGGAATCATATCAAGATTATGATGAAGAACATCATACATCTGACAAGTCAGTACCAGGGAGCTTGGATATCCCATATCCTTTCCGGATATGTCATCAATGTATCAATTCATGTTGTCAGAAGTGGTTTGGACACCTAACCATCAGATGCCAAAAAGTGCTGTAAGGTGATAGTGCTGCTGCAACTACTTAAGTATAGCTGACAGTGAGAATCTGAAAATTTTAAAACTTATCCTATCTCACGGTATGCACTTCTCTCTCTTGATTCGACACTGAGTGGAACGATGTCAACTTTTTCTCCCTAGGCCTCTCTTGTCCATCTGCCCAAACACTCCATGCTACCCTCATTATATGACAGCTTCCTAGTTGTCATGCGAAGCATGCAGCATGCTCCACTAGCTACCTACGTGACCACCTCTGAATCATCATTCTTCTTCTTGTCGCACTTGAGTGATCCACATTCTTTATGTGTCGATTGTGTGGGACAATGCAAATGGGAAACTCATTGCAAGAAATGCAAGAATCTTACCTTTGAGACCATTGGAGACTACACCAGGGCTTGCGCTCCACGTGTTGCTGATAGAGCATGTTATGCAGCATCGTTAGATGGACCCAGTCCCAACAAGAAAGTCAAGTTTAAGCGTCCTACTCTTATTTATCTGAAGACTTTTGGAAACTCCTTGGCTCTCAACATCCCAGCCCGAGTCCCTCGTCTTCGACCACATCCCGTGTTGTGGTTGTCGAGCGTGCTACCTACCTCCAGGTTACTTCACTACAGCGGGACCTTCGAACTACGCTCCCTGTGTCTCGCTCCATGGATCAGTTATCAAGGGAACCTGGGTTATCAGTTTCGACGGACAAGAATCAGCTGGTTTCTACACCTGACTGTCAAGATCACATTCGCCGTAGCCGTTCAAGATCTCGTCATTCGTCCAGAAGTGAATTGGTCTAGCTCGCCAAAACGGTTGGAAGTCGTTGTGTCACCAACTACTTCCCATTCGGTGAATAGAAGTGTTGTCTCCTGTGTCCCGATACCTCGATCATCCACTTCACCAAAGCCTGCAAGTTCGTCGAACCAGTTTTCATCAGACCGGCACTCTATGAATCAGCTCTCTCCAAACCGGCCTTCGTCGAAATGGCAGTCTAGTCTTCAACATTCACCCAGAACGGTCGTCTTCCAAACAGGTCTCACCAAAATGGACTTTGTCGAAATAATGTTCGCCGAAACAGCATACTTCGCATCAGGATTCACTGAAACATCATGTGTTGAATTGACTTTCACCGAAACGGCATTCCTCGAATCAGTATTCAGCAGAATGCCCTTCTCCGGATCATATGTCTCTGAGTACTTCCCGAACTCTGTTGGCTCTTACAGTCACATGACCTCAGCACGGACACAGCTTCACCGAGTTGTTTGGACCAATCTTCAATTATTCTTCGGATTTGTTCACCGGAAAGACCTGTTAGGTCTAGTTCACCACCGAGACGCCACTCTTCGAATCGTTCGCATTCGTACTAAACGCACGCCTTCAGCTACTTCATTTAGATCCGTTCTCCCCTCAAAGTCTCTTCATCGGGCTTCGTCTTCTCATGATCATGGGACTTCTAGTTCTGCGCACTCAACCCGTCAACCTAGATCTCCTACATGATCGAGTGCTGTCTATCGTTCTAGATCCAGGGATCATAGTTCCCGTTATGATACATCCCCTCCTTGCTCTCCATTTGTGCGTCTTCACCCGGTTCATCCCCCTCCAGACATCTGTTGCGGCGCCCAGTCCTAGTCTTCCAGCGGATCCTCTGTCTCTGGCACGTTTGGATATTGCTTCCTCAGAGGGAAGTCTGGATTTTGTTGATGAACCTCAAGTCTTAGCATGGATAGTGGAGAAACTCCATCTCCCTTTGTCACGGAACCCAGAGGACTTAGCGCATTCCTTCTCCTTGAGACAACAGGACACGGCGTTTATTACACTTCCACCACGACCGTGTGTTGCTCATTTAGCTACATACTTGGATCATGCCTTTAAAAGCCTTAAGAGGATTAGGGACGATCTGCCTTTGTCTAGACTCTTTAGCGGTGGCTCATTCCCATGGGTTCCAGTCGTTGTCTACTGCCTCTTCGTGGGATGAAGATGTCTAAACACATTGCGGGTAAAGGACTTGTTCAGCCTTTTTAGTTGAGGACAGAGAACTGTTTCACATGGACACAGCTGTTCGTCACGCCTTACCCTCAATCAACTGCATCATCTCGGCAGTGGATGCAGTTGCGGCATCAGTAGAGCACTCATTCTCCAACCAAGATGCTTACATTAGGGGCTGTATATCCCTTATACTGGACCAATTTCAGATCGTACAGACTCTCCAGTGGGCGGGAGGTTAGGAGGTTCACTCCCAATTGGACCATCCCAGACGATCCTTTTGTGACCAACCTACTCTCCAAAGGCTTCCAGTCATCAGACACCCTCCTCTGACAGTGCATCCGGTACATCACAGTTACCCAGCGGACCAGATCCAGTTTCAACATAGGTACTCTCATAGAAAAGTGTGTAATCCAGTCTCTCGGTCTGGCGCCCAACACTCCGGGGTTCTATTCCCCCATCTTTCTGGTTCCCAAGAAAAACTCAACAAAACTAAGACTAATGAAAATTTTCAATGCCCACTATCTCCAGCATCCACCTCACTTCAGGATGGTATCGACCTTCCTCCTTCGCACCATCCTGAAGAAAGGAGATTTTCTTGTCAGCCTAGACCTACAGGATGCATATCTCCATGTGCCCATTCTTCTCCGGCCCCATGGCTATATACCAGGATCACCAAGCCGATCACCAGGTTTTTACCTCTCCACGGGGTCGTGTTCGAAAGTTACATAGAGGACTGCATTCAGGCAGTCATTCTTTTACATCAGTTGGAGTTCAGCATGAAGCTTCTCAAGCAGCTGGGTTGGCTGTTAAACGTTGCAAAGTTTGAACTATCACCGACCCAGACACATCAGTTCATCAGGGCAACTTTCGACGCATCAGGGCCTGATTTTCATCCCCCAAGACAGATGGGTGAAAATACAACATCTAGTTCCATTAGCAACTTTTGGGCCTCTTGACATCGGCACAGGCATTGACACGGCGGGGACAATTGCAACTATGCCTGTTGCATCGCTTCATGCGTCTGTATCTCGTATCAGAGAATCCCAAGGAGTTGAGATGTCTTCCCGAATCCTTACGTCCTCTTCTTCAGTGGTGGCTTGTAGAACAGAACGTTTGCGCCGGAGTTTGTTTGATGCCGTTCCTTCTAACGCACCACTTGTTCGCCGATGCATTGCTCAAAGGTTGGGGGGCTCACTTTCTTCATCATCAGAAGGCCTGGCTGTGGTCATCCGCAGAACGGGACTTGCACATCAATGAGCTCAAGTTCTTGGCGGTTCTTCTCGCCAGTCGGCATCGGGCGACGGAACTTCAGCGTTCTTCTCTGCTGATCCAGGCCGACATCTCCAATTTCTTCGTCACCTCAAATCGTCGTTGAATTTCTTCAGCATTTGCGGTTGTCTAGGAAGCTTAAGGGTACCACTTTGGACACTTACCTTGCTGCAATCAACTCGGTCTTGGCTACCACCACAGGCTCTAAGGTCTCTACGGTTCCTGAGCTTCAGTATTTGCTCCGGTCCTTCAAGCTGGCTGATCAGTCTAAGAAATTTAGACCTCCTGCGTGGGATTTATCTGTGGTGCTGCATCATTTGGCCTCGACGTTCTATGAACCCCTAGATAAGAAGGATTTTGAGAAGATTTCCTTCAAAACTTTCTTCCTTGTGGCTTTGGCTGCAGCTGCTCAGATTTCTGAACTCCATGCTTTGGATGTTAACAGAGTCCAGTTCAAACAGAAGAAGCATGGCAAAGTCTTCCTCAGTGTCCGCTGGGATTTTGTAGTGAAGAATCAGATGGCTATGGCTCTGCATAGTAACTGTTCTCACCACGCCATTATGGAAGGGTGCTTTTGGCGATCTGACTCGGTCTTTTCCTCCACAACCTTCGAGACCTCTCAGTCAAGGACGTCCAAGGTCTGTACCAGTTTGGACCCCTTGTTTTCGCACAACAGCTGTCCTCAGCCCAACAACGCAGATAGGGGACAGTAACATGCAGTTGCTGCTTCCCAGTATTTTCCTGAATATAAGTCTGAACTGATTGTCTGCCTTATGTTTTGCTTGCTTATAGGTTAGAACTACTTCACTTAGTTTTATACTAAGGCACGGAGATACCGCCGCCTCGGTGGTTGGATGAATCTTGAGCACGATTCTGTATCACGATGTGGAAGGGTTAGACATTTCACATTTCCTGATCTCTACTTTTTGAAGCAGTTACGTCAGTGAAGTGTGTCACTCCCGGATTCCAGTAAATAACTCTATACCTAAGAAAAGATGTATTTTATGGAAAGCCTACGCAGACCCTGCCCTAACCCTAAACCTTACGCTAAACCTGACATAATGCTAAATCTAAACCCTTATCCTAAATCCTAACCCCTAGAAATAATGATAATAAATAGCAAACATGTCAAGCGGGGGTTTCGGGCGGAACTCTTATTGAGCATACCGTGATATAGGATAAGTTTAAACATTATAAAAATTTAGCTATAAATTTGATATATACATGTATATACTTATCCCATCTCATGCGTTACCTCCCCGCTATGTAGATTATCCAGTGGCTCCAAGAATGAGAATAATTATTCAGAGGTGGTCACGTGGGTAGCTAATGGAGGATGCTGCATGCTTTGCATGACACCTAGGAAGCTGTCTTATAATGAGGGTAGCATGGAGTGATTGGGAGGATGGACAAGAGAGGCCTAGGGTGAAAAAGTTGACATTGTTCCACTCAGTGTCGAATCAAGAGAGAGAAGTGCATACCGTGAAATAGGATAAGTATATACATACACAATTTAGTGTTTGCTGTCAGAAACACAGGGTTTATGGCAATGGTGTGATAGAGAAAGTATTCTGAAAATTATTTAAAGTGATAACTATTGTTTTATTTTTGTATGTCAGTTTTATAAACCTGTTAATAAAAGTCCAATGCCCACGATCTACACAATCTTGACCTTTTCTGGACATGGGCCAGAATATTCCATTAATGAGCTGGACATGCATCAACCTTGTTTCAGGAATCTCTCTCACCAGCAGTGAAGCTCCAAATTGTGTCTGAACTAAAGTCCAGCCTGCCAGATGTCTGTGACTCTATCAACAACTTGGACATCACCACCAGCTTCCTCAAGTCTTTGGGAGGAGAACCAGACAAGCCACTGCAGACTTTCATGACAGATGTGCTCAAAATGAAACAGACAATAACTAGCCAGAAGGTTTGTGTTTGAAGTTATTTATCACTTTAAGTTAACCTTACATATATATAAATATTCAAAAGGTGGCCCCATGTCTGCAACATATGATGATAGTCAAGACTGCTAGTTCACAAGCAGACATGCTTCTATGTAACTCATTGCTCTCATATTTTAGAATAAACTTAAAAAAGATTTAGCTATGGGACTGCTCTTTATGACCAGGGACCAAATATCAGATTGTTATCCATCATGTGGGAGAAATATTTTCTGTTGACCTTCAGAAAACATTGGAATGAACATTCGAAGATAAAGAGGTTCGCCCCTGTCAGTCGGACTTTGTCAATATTTTCTCATTTATTTCAGGCAAGACAGTTTTGCAGATTCAAGCATATACAGTCATTGTGGCTGCTGCTCAGTTTTGAGAAATCCGTTATCTTAGCTCAACATGGACAGGTTAGAAACCATCTTCTTTTTTTATACAAATAGTCACCTTTGCAAACCTCTCCCAGACTAGGCTTTTGTTTTTCTTAAATAAATAAAGTGTAAATTAGAATTTGTTTTGAAGTCACCTGGGAATGATTGCTGAAACTAGGCTATTTCTGTTTATTACAATTGTCAGAGATTTCAGTATGTTCAGAAATACTATTTCTTTGAACTGGGGCCTGCTTTTTCATAGTCATGTATATCTCATTTAGGATGCCTTTGATGATTTTGACAATGAACTGAAAGAAGGTCTCCCTGATGATGCCAGAGCTGAACTTAAACAGTTTTGTCAGAACAAGAACCTAGAAAAGCTGGAGTACCTTCTGCAGCAAATGTTTGACTGCTTTCTGCTGAGAGTAGCTCAACCAGTTGACCCAAATGATCAGGATGCCATAGACCTGAAGAGCATTAGGTGAGCGGTGTTGAATGTTTCATGTCCTGAATTTGTGCTAGCCTGGTGTGTCTTCTTCTGAAAGTGTATTATCCTTGTTTGTCTTCTTCTGAATAAAGATTGACCTGGTGTGTCTTCTTCTTAATGTATGTTAGGCTGATGTGTCTTTTGAATGTATGTTAGGCTGTTGTGTTGTCTTAATGTGTGTTAGTCTTTTGTGTCTTCCATCATATTGTGTTAGCTTGATAAGTTTATCTTGATTGCCCTTCTTCATGTGTTAACATGATGATGCCTTCTGATGAATGAGAGTGAATGTTTCTTTCCAATACCACTTAGAGCAAATATCCCAGCATGTCAACAGGATAAAAAAACCTGAACCTCAGATGTTTAACTCTTTAGCGAAACCATTTAGCACAGATAGTGTGCCAACAATAATAATCAAGAAGGACCAGGATTCCAACTCAAAGTTACACATTTCTGGCATACTCAGAGGGCAGAATTCTGCATAGCAAATTGTGGCGCCTTACACTGCTGAACTGATCATGTCCCTTCAGATAATGTGTTTAATGTTAATGATATGTCTTGTTTGAATGTAAGATGGATGAGGTCTTGTTTGAATATATGTTGGTTGGATGTCTTTTCAGAATGTTGTGACTGATTATGTTAGGCTGATGACGTTTTGCTTTTAATGAGCATATGGTTGATAATTGTGAGGCACATGAAAGTTTCCCTTCAATGGAAACTGAACCAATTTAACTGGCTTCTTCATGTAGTTGAAATTGAAAAGGATATCAATATTGACCATTGTTTGTGCAGTACAAATTATTTTATTGAAATATATAAATATATAGAGTATAGAATTAGATAGAAAAGCTTTGAAATTCAAAGCTCCAATGCCAAAGAATAATCACCCTGGACTCTCTAC
This sequence comes from Haliotis rubra, assembly GCF_003918875.1. NCBI lineage: Eukaryota > Metazoa > Mollusca > Gastropoda > Lepetellida > Haliotidae > Haliotis > Haliotis rubra. Next base: position 110,833 of record NW_025765266.1, read on the forward strand.
GAACACTGATTCCATTCAGTGTAAAATGTGAAATTGTGATGGAAATTAGATGATAATCATATGCTATATACATGTCATTGTAAGGTTGGGATATATCCACATATGGCACATCCAGACATCTCTTTGCCCAGATTATTAATGTATGCATAAACATGTATAATAAGGTAACTGCATTGACTAAACAGAAATTACATGCCATACTATAATGAATTAATTTATCATGAATTATTCATTGTTCATCACAAATAGATCTCTCACATGTTCTTTCGATCACTCTTGTACGATATAGTGTCCTCAGCCTACAAAACATCTTGCATGGGGATAGAGATTCAAATTGGAATTGACCAAATACTAAAGATGGAAAAAGGTGTGATAAATATTTGCAACAAACATTTTATTTTGATTTATGTAACTTCACATTCCACAGCCTGCGAGACATCCTGCAAGGGGACAGAGATGCTCCACTGTACAGTAAGGAACCTGATGAAACACTGACCGATGAAGATATCTTCTCCTTCCCAGCAGTCATCCTGGGGGAAGCACATCCCCGACACCTGGCTATCAGTCCTCCGGGAACTTGAAAAACGCAGGAAGGAGTTTCAATAGTGCCTCAACATACGTCAATATTGGATTGTCAAACATGAACTTATATGGTGTATATTTATGAATGTGCCAATCTTCTGGAAAGTCAACCAGCATTGTTAGACTTTCAACAGTGCCTCAGCATCTGTCATTGTCAAACTGCTTGGGTTGAAGTTGTGTTTTTTGAAGGCGTTGTTTAGTCAAGTGTACACTTGATATTATGGACTTAAAATACTTCTGGACATAACTATTTTTGATAAGTTTGTGATCTTCATAATTGAATTTGCTGATTTTATAACTGCTCAGACGTATATTTTCTTTTCATTTCTTTATATAGTGAAGGTGTTGTGAATTATTTTTATTCTTTTCATTATGTGGTAGATTAAAACCAAATTGTTTTGAAGACATTAATATATATTTTTTATTTGATGAAAGAAGTTTATGTATGATGTTATGTATCAATTTAATCATTCTGACATATATTTTCTTGAGTTAGTTGTTATTGTTAATATGTTTATGATAAATTCAAATGATTTTGAGTTCGCTGATGGAAAGGACATATGTCCTTGTTGTTTTGTATTTAATAAACTGCTTTCTATTACACATTGCATAATAACATATATTTTGGAATGCATATTTTTATGTTAACAGACTTATAGATCTTATATATTCTTTGATGTAAAAACACCTATTTGCTATAGCATTTTGCCTTGCCATGATTAACCAGTATTAATTTATAACATGTTTTACACACTTTGGTATCAGATCGTACATTTCTTATTCTTTACTTGATCTAATTATCTGGTATAAATAAGGTGTACAGATAATCACTTAGTGAACAGAGATATGCCCTATCAATCCTATGTAACGATGTGTTTCCGCTACATAGTGATAAATGTTGCAGCACATTTCTCTATATGAGCATGCAGGGATTTTTAATACAGATAATGTTATTATGCTTGTTGTAAGGATCATACATAGAATTAGTTGTTATTGATGTTTGATGTTGTACCTGCACCAGTAATCAGGATTTGATCAGCAACAATCTGATTTGCAATATTTTGCCTTTGTATGCAGTTTTCAATTTCTACATGGATTGTTGATGGATGTTTGCAAATTAACTGTTTGTTTAATATTCATTTTAGCAGAACATTTACCTGAACAGTGTCTTTGCAACAGAGCTGGTGATTGGCTTGAAAATCATGAGTGTTTAATTTTAAAGAATGATTTGATTGGCTTTGAAATATATCTTAAACATAGAAATGGATGATACTTGATCATTTGAGACAACATTCATTCATATCATTCATTGATTGTTCAGTTTAGTACATAGTACAATATTTATCAGTTACACAGTTACAATCTTAATGCATTTTCTTGTGTCACGTTGAGGATAAAGGGTTATTCATGTGATGTGATTGGAGATACATATCACAGACAGACAGACAGGTTTATATCATAGATGTGGCCATGAGGCCAATAGTACAAAATGACAACTGAGATTAAATTTTTACAGAAGCATGGACATGATTTTGTTTTACAAAAATTGCTAGGCGGAGTATTATATTATGGTTCTTAGTATTTAGAAGATGTACAAATTTTTTGTTTATTTGGGTTCATAATATAGATACTTGGTATGTAGTGAGTTTTTAGCTGCATATAAAGGACATTTCATTAACACATGATACTCATCTTCTGGTACATTTTACAATAATCGCACATAGCAACAATGTCATTGTCTTTAGATCTTCTATGCTGAAACTATTTTTAAATTGGTGGAGCCACATCTGAATTTTGTTAAGACTCTCTAGCAGATGTAGCTTGAAGAGAGTGCGATCAAATACAATTCGGAACAATATCAGATTTAAAGGCAGTATACATATGCAGTAAGTTTGAGTTTCTTATATCTTGTGTCCATTCTTGATAGTACATGTCGTTACAACATATCTTGCATTTTCAATGTTATATGTTACCTGGAGACTGAAGTCACTAAATTGACTTTCGAATCCAAGCTATTTCCATGTATGTTTTCTTGTATATAGCATTAATTCAAATTCTAACACTGACTGAGAGATAAGAAACCTATGACTGACCAATCAGAATAGAGAATTTTCAATAGTTATTGTAAAATTATCATTTATGTGCCAATCATTCTTGTTTCGTGTATTATTGCCAATAATTTTGGATAGTTGGCTGCACATACACAAAATGATTAATGATGTGATCTGTCCTGATAAAGAACAGTTCAGGGTAACGGATAACATTAATTGTATGTGTTCAGTTCTCTCACACACAAATTGTCATTCATGCCATTTTTTAAATAATGCTTTTGTTTGATTCACAGCTACATGTATGTTTTTTCATAGCTGACAGTTTGAATATTTTATTTTGTATGGCAGATGTTAACATCTGCCCTCTGTCTTCATTTATTGTTATGCATTCAAAATGTTTTGTTCTGAATAGCTTATTCATCATTATGGTGAATAAACAGTATATAGATGTATTGTTGTTTATGTTTGGTAAGTAGAAACATGAACCAATGAAACATTTGAGAGTAGTCTTTTAGTTGTTTATGTCATGTATGATATGTATATAAGATTTTGTAAAAAGTATTTTTAATTCAGTGTGATAGCACTTTAACAGCCCAAAACGGGCCCAATGATATGTACATAGATGATCGTGACATGTCATATCACAAATGCATTCTTGCATCCTGGATTGGTCAGATACTGTGCAAACTAAAAAATCAAGATCTTCATCACATTGCAGGGTACACAACACAAACTACTACAGTAGTTAACATGACTTATTCATGAACTGTTCTGCACCTGTTGAAATGTAAAGGAACAGGAAGTTTGTAAATAGGTGATGTATATATATATAACATCAATTTCTAGTTTTAAAAGATCAGGTTTCATTTGACCTGTGAATTTTTTTGATGAATCTTATTTGTGTTCATGTAATATTTCAGTTTTATTTTAATCAGTTTATTTGATTTTGCAGATGAGTTTGACATCTCAGTTTAACCCTTTCTCCTCAACAGATGATTTAATGTGAAAAGAATCATATTTGGAATATGATTATTGAATAAATGTAATCATAGCTTAGAACTACATTTGCTTGTACTTGTACACCTCTTTTCTATTCATGGTATGACTGTTAAGCAGCATAGGAATTTTCCTCATTTCATTTCCTCAATTCATGCCTAAAATTTTTGTGCCGAACTGAAGTTTCTGAGTAAAAAAGCTTCATTTAACAAAGATTTTATTATATGGTACCAGTTAATGCAATAATTAAGGTTGTTGGAAGTTTCTTCATTTGGTAATGTGTAGGTTAGAAATTTGTTTATTGCTTAATATTTTGTTTGCTTATCTGCTTTTGTAGGTGTTGGTTAAATTGTTTTTCTTTAATCATCGTATTCAAGACTTTGTCCTCCTATGTAAAAAAATAATGATTTATCAGATGACATTTTGATTGTGTTCTTTAGGTGAGGATTGCTTGACATGCTTAAATAAAGCCTACAACTTGTTTGTTCTTGTTCTTCTATGACTACTGAGATGTGTGTGTACTTGGGTACATATATTTAGGAAATGGCATCATCCACAATTAGTCTGTCACAACATGAAATCTTCACAAAAGAAGATGTTTAGCATCAATGGAACCAGATTGGCAAAGATGGCACCACATCCAATTGGCCATGATCATAAAGAAAACAATAATTAAACATTTCTCATGTATAACCTTCACACAACATTCTCCTAAATTCCTTTGAAACAGATTACCTGTACAGTTTTATGTATATGGAACTCAAAATTGTGTATTCAGACTAGGCCTCCATTTATTTCATGTCAAGCTGATGATACAGTTTGTGACATGGTGTAACTTGGCTGGCATTGTCATCAATCCCCCTGTGATGTTGACCATGAGAATGTTTCAATCAATTCTTCCATTATACAACAATTTTAATAGGTGGCCATGTTAATGAAGCCTGTACACACAAACATGTTCTGATGTTATCCTCGTAGTTTCTATAGACATTGAACCATTTAGAAATTGAGTACATTTCAAGACTACATTGATTCTAAAGGTTTTTCCCTTACCTTTGAAGAAATGTGGTGTCAAGATTATAATAGCAGATAAAATTTGAAAAGGATTTGCTGTATTTTAAAGAAACTAATATGTGCCTTCCTTCATGAAGGGCATAGTGAGTGAGTGAGTTGGGTTTTATGCCGCTTTTAGCAATGGTCTCTGGTTCCAGCAATATCACAGCAAGGGACACCAGAAATGAAGGGCATAAATTTAGAAGGTTGTCAGCGAGATACATTTATGATCAAGATCATCGTGAAGGTCATTCATGAAGTATGTTTGTCACTTTTCACTTAAATTAAAACAACAGTTGCCATTCTTCATAATTGTAAGAATACTACCCATTTTACATCATCGCCGCAATGAAATCTGTGTTACAATCTGGGAGGCCATTATCACACTGTCACTGCCAGAACACACCAGAGATGATATGGGTTCTGACACATAGTAATCCCTTTAGTTTCTAAGAACTGATCATGGATACCTATCTAAGTCATACTATTACTGCAATTCCTAATAAGTAACATGAAAATAGAACTGTTTCAATATGTTTGCATTATGGCCCTGTATTTCCTGATAATTCATTTAAAACCCTGAAACAATTAAAACATTCTTCAGACAAAACATAAATTTATGCTGATAGATAAATCAATCTTTAATATCATCTTTAATTATTTACAAAATATTATAATTGCTAATCTATTTCGTATACATTTCCTCAACATTATAATGATGGCATATTCCATATATATTTTATCTCATACATACATATGCATATGCATATCATATCATATTGGGAAACAAACAGCATGATACATTTCTTACCATGTCTACAACCCACCAAGTGTGTGGACCTGGGTACACTGACAGCTGCACGATCAATACAGCTATGAGGGGTGTTCAAAATGTATTCAGTCTAAATATATTCTCGATGCTCAATGTTTGAAAAGCTTCCATTTTATTTTGAAGGAATCATCAGCAAAGCCATATACAAAATTTAACATGTGGGTAATTTTAACGAGATATTATTCATCACAACACATTGGGATCAGGGTTTTACATAGCTCTTTGAAACTAGGAGTCCTGGGGACTCCGGGCTTATTTCCATTAAGTCCATTTCCAAAATTGGGAGTCAATCAATTTGCATGAAATCAATGATAATGGATGCTTCCCATTTGATAATGATTATGTTATGATATTTGTTACTTTCAATGTCATTAGAATAATGATTGTAAATAAAATGTTTACATATTAATATGGAATGTCATTACAAACTCAGAAAGTTCTTTCCCAGAAAGAAATTATATTGAGTCCACAAGGACTCACAGGATATTAGTTTGGGGGTACTTCACCAAATTTCTGCGTCCAATACACAGGTCAATCTTGCATCCCGTAAAACCCTGATTGGGGTATAATATTTCTCTAAAAATTTATCATCACGATATGGCTGAGATATTGCCGATGTGACGTTAAATATTAACTCACTCACTCTTTAAAAATTGCAGAAAATGAAGAACGATCTGTCATTTGGTACCTCTTGCATAATGGTATGTTCTCAGATAATATATAAAATGTGTTCAGTATAGTATTGGATGACTACCCGTCATAATCAACATTCAAAGGTTTGGATTGCTTGATTTATATTTAGATGGGGCTATTTTTTTAAGGATAACCCCATTTTGATCTTTCAAAAACATTGTGTCCAAATGTTCAAGCTGGCACTGTATAAAATATATTGAGAGCTGACACTTGTGTGACCATTCAGTATTTAGTTTGAACCCTTGGCATCATGTATGAATAAGTGAAAACATTGGAATAAGTGATATCCTTATGATTACATCATCTGAAAGAGGGTAATGTCTCCAAAACAAGCTCTTTCAGTAAACATGAAGGGTGAGTCGCTTAAACAAGCGACTGTAGTTTCAAATTACATATTTATGCACTTTACTATATCTAACTTTGATTCTAGCGGACTTTTCTTTGCTTATTTTGCATTTTTTAGGGGTACCAAGATAAAAAGTCACAAAAATGGTGATCATGAGGCTGGAACATAGCAAAACCAATTTGCTTAAGGTTGACAGATAATATGTAGAAAGTAGAAAAATAAAAGCAGCCGCATTTGTGTCGTTTCTTGGTTGGGCTTTGAACTTTTTAAAGCCCCTCATTATCTGCATGAATAAATAAACATATACACACTGTGCAGGCTAATTATTGTTGAGTAATGAGAAACATTTAATATATATATAATGGTAAAACCTTGCTTCATTCATACTTTCACACATTATACATTCATACATTCATAAATTTACACATACATTTTACACACTATTTACCTTTCATAAATAATTACCGATACACTGATAATGCATTAACATTCTGCAGCACAATTAGTTATCATAAATTACTCAATATTTACAATATGACAAAGCAGCCAAATTATCAAAGCGTAAACACAATATCTATACACACCACATGAATTTACATACTACAAAAGTATTGAAAGAGACTCAGAAATGATCCCATGAGCTCAAAAATAAATGTCAAAATCCAAATATGCACTATCCCATATCCACAAGTGCTTTTGTGACCAGCTGACAGTAGAAATATCCTGAACTTTACATAAACTCAAAACTTTAAACAAGGGACAGTAAGCTAACAAGTTTTACGACAAAGGGACAATAAGTGGGCGAGCTTGAGTAGGCTATTGTGTGGCAGTGCTCTTGGTGATTGTGTCTGAGGCAGAAAACGCATGCAGTAAGTTGAGAGAGGGGTTTAGAAAAGCTGAAGAGTGAAGTATATGATGTTTAAGATACACCAAAGTGAATATTTAATTTAGTTAAAACTAAAGAATAATAACTCTATATAAATGTATACAAACATTTCATCCTGTCACAAACACGCTGCACTAAATCACCTCAAGAGGACAAAGAGTGTGTTATAGCTCAGACACAGTTCACTGACACAAGATTTGGCATTCCCAGTACCAGGCAAATTAAACGAGAACAAAGGAGTACCACTCATCAATTCACTATCACCTTTTTATCCCCTGCCACACGTTTCATGGGGTATTAAAACGTCCGTGCATCCATCCATGCACATTAAGTCTTTTTCGAGCAGAACTTTAAAACCGTTTACTATTTCTTTACCAAACTTGGCACATAGATTCATCTGGTGGTGTACTGGTGCCTCTAGGTAGTTTGGGAATTCGGAATAAAATATTTTTTGCATTTCCATGGCAAGAAGTTTGACCTCAACTGAAATTGGTGTTGGTGCTCTTTTCCGGAGCAGAACTTAAAAATCGTTTACTATTTCTTCACCAAACTTGGCATATAGATAGGTCTGGTGGTGTACTGGGGCCTTTTGGTAGTTTTAAATTCTTAATAAAATATATTTTTTGCGTTTCCATGGCAACAAGTTTGACTTAGACTGCAATGGTGTTGGTGCTCCTTTCCCAGGCAGAACTTAAAAATCGTACACTATTTTTTTCACCAAGCGTCTCACACAGATAGGTCTGGTGGTGCCTTTTGATAGTTTAGGATTTCTGAATAAAATATTTTTTTACTTTTCCATGGCAACAAGTTTGACTTCGACTGAAATTGGAAGTAGTGCTCTTTTCCGGAGCAGAACTTTAAACTGTTTAATATTTCCTCACCATATTTGGCACATAGATAGGTCTGGTGGTGTACTGGTGCCTTTTGGTAGTTATGGATTTCTGAATAATCTCAGCCCTGTATAGCAGATGGCAGAAGACCATGGCAGATGGTAGTACTACCCAAATGTGAAGCATTAAACTGTGTTGACTTTACCACACTGTTAGTCCTTCCTGCAACAGTTATGGGATTCCTAGGGAAGAACCTGACATCTGGAGGTCTAAGCCTTTCTGAACACTGACTAGTTACCCATGGTCTATGGCGATTTGAACACAAGAAAAGGTATGCATTCCTGTCTTCAACACAAAGTGACAAATGGAAAGTTGAAAACCTGTTGGGATCCCCTTACCCCATATGTTGAGTTACCCCCAATGGTTATAGTTTGATTTGAGAAAAACAAGTATGAATTCCATTTTGACAATGCATCGATTATTATTTAATAATGTAATAATGCCATGTCAATATACATATGATATCAATACGCTTTTGGTTTATTTGAGGCTGAACAGGAACCCCTGTTTTGCAATTGCATAATTGGTTATTATAGGCTCTGGACTGACAAATGTAAACTTAAGAAGACAGCCATGAATACCCCTATCTCCATGGCTATCATTGAAACAAAACAACATTAGTGTGGCCAAATCTCAGTATATAAATAAAAAAAATTTAAATTAATGGCAAAGATTTTACATACTTTTCCCAATAAATTCTGCCTGTCAAACTCTTGCTGGGGCTATACTATCAGCTATATTATTTTAGTTTATTATGCACTGTTAGCTAGTTACATCTTCATCTTACACCACGCAGAAACAAGTATCACTATTTTCTTTATAAAACACTGCCCTAGCACTGAGGATATACGGGTAATCAGTGTGGAAACACCACCCAGCTAAACACTGGTTATCAAAACTATTTGAACATAAAGAAAAGTTCACCTACCTTTTTAAATGATCTTATTGGTGTTTTCTCCAAGCGAATCTGTATACTGCGAACATATAGAACGACCTTTGGGGAATTGATGGTACAACAGTTTTCTTATTCAATCTTAGAATAATCCAACATTTTTAGATTTGAAAGCATACACGAAATAATACTGTGAATGATGATTTGGTAGTTTTACAAAATTCCGAGATTTAGGTTCTACCTAATTTGGGGTCGTTTTTGGTACTTTTGACGTATCTAACCTGGTTCAGGACGGGTGTTTGACTCCAGTTGTACTGCATTGTAGGATAGATTTCTCGTAACTCCAACCGCTGGGTACTGTTCCATACCAACCATCCCCTCATCAAACGGTGGTGTTGAAACATCTATTCGGTAAAAGGGAGACAACTCTGACAAAAACTTTATCCACACATCTCCACGTTTCGCTGTAAGCAATATATATCCCAATTAAGGAACACAAACGTAGTTTCATGAGCCGCGGACCCGCGCATTCATTCTGATTCGAGTCCACCAAGAGTGTTCTGTTACCTACAAGGAGAGAACTGACTGGATTCGTACAGCCATGCCGTAGACGGTCAAAGGGAAGTAATTATAAATCCTGGTTTCCCTTTGACAAACAGACTTACCTCCCTTCTTGATAAGGGACATAACTCCTTATTTGATATACTCAGTTAGCTCCCTTGCTATGGCGGCAGTGTGTGAAGTTTTAAGCAAGACACTGTGTGGAGTTCAAGCAGGGGAGTTAACTCAGGGAGAAAACGATTACCTCCCTTTGACCATAAAGTCACGCCAGACTACTTGCGAGCACTCAATTCACAGTTTTGCAGTTGACAAAATGGGTTGCAAAATATAGGCTGAGGAAACATTTTGTATAATTTCATGACCAACATACACCTTCGGTTTCCACCCCACCCTGTTTATGCCAATATCTGCATTCTTCACTAATAAAACTCACAATGCAGCGCGATGATGGTCAAAGGGAAGTAACTATATACCATTTTTATCGTTTGCTAAACAGACTTACCCCCCTTTCTCATTGCCAAGGGAGATAACTTAAATTTTGTTATACGCGGTTAGCTCCCCTCGATTGAGCGCAGTGTGTGAAGTTTTATGAGCGACGCTATATGGAGTTCAGGCAGGGGAGTTAACTCTTGTACGAGACGATTACCTCCCTTTGACTATAAACGAAAACGGTCTTTCGCAGTGGTTTTTGGGGTGTGGTTTTGTTTCTTGTATTATGCCAAGTTCATATTCAGAAGAAAAAGATTCGGATGAAAGAAGAACAAGATTTACATCTGTACATTGAGTATGTAATCATAAACTAGCTGAAACTGAAATGGTAACTACCCTGGGATTGTCTTTAGTTCCAGCTGAAAAATGGATTTAAGAGGGTCGATGGTCAAAGGGACTGTGATTCCTCTTTTCATCAAAGAGTGACCTCCCTTTGGCCAAGGGACATAACTGTCGATTTTATATACACAGTTAGCTCCCTTGGATGGTCGATGATGTGTGAAGTTTCAATCGAGACACTGTGTGGAGTTAATGCAAGGGGGGTAACTCTTCTACGAACATGGTTGCCTCCCTTTGACCGTACTCAGTTTTGGCCGGGCTTTTGTAATGTTGCATGTAACAAGAAAATGTGAACGGCGTTCTTCCGCCCGTGTTTATTGACCGTGTTATTCTCTAAAACTGTTGTAGTTGAAGAAATATATATGTTACTCAGTACTACTGCGGATCACACGGTCTAAAATGAGTTGGGTTAGCTGAAAATTAACCTCTCCATTCCCAACTTTGTGTAAACAGTGTGAAATGAGGACAAAATATTTCAGAAATCACCTCAGTGACTTCAATCAGAGACCATATACCAAGGGACGGGCCTCAGAGCTCGGTATATGGCCACTGCTTCAATGAAAAGTTCACCAGTATGCTACTTGACATGGCTTACTAGTATTTTGAAAAAAGTGTCGTAAAATACTTTTTTGAACAGATACAGACATTGATTCTTTGGATTTTCATTGTAGAGATATCCTTAAAAAATTCTACAATATTGATTTACAGTGGGCACAACAAGTACGGCTGAAAGGGTCGTTCTCGGCACAGGTACTACAAGTACGTTTCTGTATACAGACATGTACCCTAAACAAAGTAAAAATACAGAAAGCGTACCTGGTACCCTAAAAGGCGGACGAGTCCATATTCCGCAATCAAAACCAAAACCGTATGTAATTGTTCCTGTTCAACTGATTCGAGTGGTATTCATGTGCATCGCGAAATATCCGTTAGTGCGTATTCTCATCATTACATAATGCAATCAAATGTATCGAATACAATATAGTATGACAGTTCCGGTCAAGAATACGAGACAATGAGAATGGAATCGTCCTAGGGTATGTTTGTGTAGTACCCATGCCGACAACGACCCCTTCAGCACAAGTACATCTTACTTGCTTTTGTGAATCAAAGAGTGAAAATATTTTTGAATATTGTACAGAGTTTTAACAATGTTCTATAACTTTGTTCATACTTGCTGCAAAGGGAAAAAGTTCTGGAGTCACCTCCTCTTTCCTTTCCCATGCTTGATTTTCAATGCATGTAATGAAGCAATATAGCTGGTCTTCCAAACCAATAGAAATTCTTTGCTTCAGAGCCAGGATCCAAGGGTCACTTGCAGTATGAAACTAATAAAATTTTGTAATTTTCATCCTCATAAAAAGTTATTTCTAGACATTTAGAGAGATAGAATATGATCTACTGCATTCAACTGTGTAATCAAATGCCAACAGAGTTCTACATGCATCACTGCTAAAGGTTATTTTCAGAATTAAGGTTTGGATTTGTCATTGAGATTGACTTGACTCTTTGATTGAAAGTATCACGACTCCAACTGTATGCTTGAGAGTTTGCAGGTCTGGCTCAGTTACACAGGGATGGTTCAGTGGGACCCTCCTTTGAAGGCCAAAGTCACTCTTGCAACCATATTAAGATATTTATTTTTGGTTCTTTTAACTACACAAAAAGAAGCATGTGAAAAGTCCAAGGTAATAACCACAGGCATGAGACTTTCAGTTTCTGTTGTCAGACCACATCATGATGTAATCCCCCTACACAATAATTGTTTTCAATGGGAAGATAGATAGATAGATAGAAGATACTTAACAGGGTACAACAACCCTCGTCTGATGCAGAGATCATTATAGAAAGATGTAGTTGCTTTTTCTTAGGTATGTCAGGAGAGTTAACTATTGCCTCTCATGTCACATTACATTACAGGTTACAGGAAGATCAGCAATTGTGTGGTCATATCTTACCCTGAATACTCAGCCATGGCTAAATATTGTATGATCAACTTTTTGGAGTAGCAAGGCGAATACACATGTATTACCATTTATTATTGCCAATATCACTGTTTGGTATTATATAGCCTTTGAAAGTGTTCTAACCCTGTAAAACCTTTGTAGTGATTTCTGTTAATTTGTCAACTTGGTTTTAGAATACAATTGTTAACTTGCACATTGCATGTTGTTTGTTATTTTACACCAAGTTCTTTTACTAACTTATTTCCAGTTAACTTCAGCATTAGTTTCAACTTGGAATCAACACTTAACCCAGAGGCATGTTTTCGCTGTCCAGATGTGATGCTATTTCACTGAAAGTACTTATAAGGCAGGGGCGGATACAGCTTTTGGAGAAAGGGGGGTGCACACTATTGAGAAAAGGAGGGGTGCACACTTCATTTTCGCCCGAGTTTCAATGGTCATTTAACAAACTTTCAGCACAAAAGGTAAGGTGTGTTTAGGATAGCTAGAAGTATATGGGTTGAAGATGAACTTTGATACAAACATTAAAGGATCAGAGAAATACAGACATTGGTAAGACCATCCAGACCTCATTTAGAATTGGCCTGGTCTTCATGTAATAAGAGACAACAAATGAAACTTGGTGATTTGGTTAATGCATATTGTCATATTTCTGAACTTTTGCAGAGTGCTGCATTAATATAAACAACACACAAAGATATTATCAAGCTCAGTTGTCACCTGCTTTGGTACAGATGAAAATGGTTCATGTCACATTTCTCTTGAAAAGGCCTTCAAGAAAAGGTGTCATGTAATGAAAATACTTTAATTGTTTCTTTTGCTTATCCTTCTTATCTGATCTAATGCAGTGTTCCAGCAACGTGCAGTGAACTTGGACAAAGTTAACTGTGGCTATGTGTCCCAGTCCACCCAGCTGTGAATGGGTACCTCGTTGGGATGAGAAAGCCACAATAACTCGGTGTGCCTAGTGGCTGCAAGAGTTGTATACTCCCCAGGGAGTTGAGATCGATAACACGATGTGCCATTGAGATTGACATCCAATGATCGATGGGAAAAAATACCAGCGCCTTGAGCATGCACTAGTTGCCTGGATATGTACGCTATATAAATATCCTATAATAAAAATAATAATATCAGGTGAGCCACAGGGCTTTGTGGTGCTATCTTTTTAACAGACAACAAGTACACAAAGCATATGATTTAATGAAGCAATAAACAGCAAATACATTGTTACATTGGTGTATTTACTGTATTTATCAGTAGTGATATCTTCAGTATCACAACATTTTAAATATAAACATGAAAAGAGATCTGTTTAAAAAAAGATTGGTTAAACATGACATATCAAATATTCGAACATCAGTATCTGAAATCTGTCCCATGTTTGTTGATAGCTCGAGATCCTGCATTTACTTCATATAGTTCATGCTGTTGTTTCAAATGCCAACAAAGCCTGTTAGTTTCACAACCAGTTTCCCATTAACCTCACTTCACAATGGTAAATACATAGAAAACATTCACACCTGAATTCATCAGTTAGAGAAACCACATGTACTGTGTCAATATCAAGACCATTACAAAATCACATCCACGGCCTACTCAAGTTGTGAATTTAATCTAACATAAGAAACATTCTCTCTTAACAAGTTTGTCTCAAATAATAATAATCCAGATATACATATACATATTTCATAATGAAAAGAAAGATGAATGGCCAAATACTACTCTCTTAGTATGGGAATAAGAAGGAAACTATATCAAACAGTTGGGTTTTTTAAAGCTACCAATACATTAATTGTTTGAAAATAGCTGAGGAAATTAAACCATGTCCAAATAATATAACCCCAAACAATTTTCACACAAAAACAACTCTCTCATTGATCAACAAAGTGACTATTCTTCGAACTACCTGTTATGATTGACTGTATGGCAATGATAACAAACTTTAGACAGCAGGTAATATGTGACTTAAAGCATGGCTCCATTAAATTCACTTTAGGTGAAGAGATGTGATTAGATCCAATATACAACAACACAGTTAAAACTGCATATACATGTAGCAAATAGATCTCCAGTTACAGTGGAAATTGACAGGTTTGAATATATACCATACAGACCAAGGATAACTTGATGACTGATATTTACACAGAAGCTTAAACACTTAAAGACACAAGGATATGTTTATGATCGTTTTCACTATTACAGTTGTCACATGCATACTATATGATCTTTTAAATCAGTTCTGTAAGTAAAGCATACATGTATAAAAGTTTAAAAGGTGGCACTCTGTCCTAGAGCTCAAATGAAAATGTTCAACAATTTCTAAATATGATTTATGACTATTAACACCCAAATTCATAACCTATATGAATGAGCAAATTTCTGCAAAAGCAAAATACACAAGTGGATGGTCCAGTTATATTGAAAGTGTTTGGGTTGTTTTTAAAACGAAACAGGTGAAACAGGCTGTAGACATTCATCACCAGCACTATTTGCAGTGTGTGGATACATTTCTTACAGTGTGTGACATTGTGACAACTGATGTTATAACTGTAGCCCAGATACTGACTACTATTTACAGTGTGTGACATTGTGACTACTGATGTATATTACTGTAGCCCAGATACTGACTATTATTTACAATGTGTGGGTACATTTCTTACAGTGTGTGACATTGTGACAACTGATGTATATAATTGTAGCACAGATACTGACTACCATTTACAGTGTGTGACTTTGTGACAACTGCTGTTTATCATCCAAAACTGTGTTCCACAGGAGATATCGCTTGTGTGAGATCAAACGATATCTCCTAGGAGATATCGTTTTGACAGTAGATTTTGTACAATGCCGTGACAATGCTATAACGTCATGTACTTGATGACGTCACAATACTATGACATCGATGCACTGCAAGTCTAATGGCAGTACCATGTTCAGACATGTACAGTTTTCATTGAAAATTAATGAAGAGTGATTTTGGATGATAAATAGAATCTCACCCTCGTGTCTTCTGATATCATATATATCAACACTCGTTGATTAAAGTAAAAATATCCTCGGCAAGCCTTGGATATTTGTAACTTTATCAACTCGTGTTGATATAATTGATATCAGAAGACACTTGGGTGAGATTCTCTATATATAATTGTAGCACAGATACTGACAATTCAGAGTGTGACATTGTGACAACTGATGTATATATTTGTAGCACAGATACTGACTACTTTTTACAGAGTGTAACAAGTGATTTATATATATATATAACTGTAGCACAGATACTGAGTACTATTTACAGTGTGTGACATTGTGACAACTGGTGTATATTATTGTAGCACAGATACTGACTACTATTTACAGAGTGTAACAAGTGATATGCATAACTGTAGCACAGATGCTGACTACTATATACAGAGTGTGACATTGTGATAACTGATGTATACAACTGTAGCACAGATACTGACTACTATTTACAGTGTGTGACATTGTGATAACTGGTGTATATAACTGTAGCACAGATACTGACTACTATTTACAGCGTGTGACTACATGACAATGGATGCCTTTTAGACATAAGTACAATGTGGACACTGATGATTACCAGGAGTGTTTGTAACATTGCCCAAGGATGAAGAAGATTTGGATATTTCTTTCATAAGGAATCCTTCATACTTTTTACAAACACGTTATTTCTACATGTTGTTTCTACATTGTATTAAGACTTCTCTATAACAAATGTACAGTTAAACAAACAACTATATAGTCCCTAACTGTGTAGATGGAATGGAAACAGTTATACATTATACATCACCATACTGATATGAAGATCATAATGGTGCTACACTAAGGTATGCCTGTACATACCACCTTACCTACAGATGACAACATACAGGTACATCCATATGATCGGCACACATCACTATAAATACAGTTTGGAAAAACTTGACAACAATCAGTACGACCTAAAATTGGAACTTTCATAACACAGTAGTGAAATATAAATGATGAAATATTGCTTAATACAAATATCAGAAGTGTTTAAAACTAAACCCATCATTAAGAGACTCCAAGTTCACCCGATACTCTCAGTGTGACCCAACACAATGGCAAATTACCAGTATTAATAATAAATTTTCTTATAGCTTCCCCAGGCTTATGGGCTTAAATAAATGCTGAAAATGAATAAGAAAACAAACTTTTTGTACTTTCTTCAAAATTTCTTTTACCTCAAAATTGAAATGCAACAGCTTTCCATTGTACTGAGCTGAAGTCACGTACAGGGGATATGACCTCAACAAACATGGGACCAATACTAATAACACACATTGATGTTTCAACACATCACTCAACAACAAAATTGTATGAAGAATAAATAATCAGGCACCACTCCTAAAACGTATCTTGAAGAACAGCTGTAAATGAGAATATTGCTGATGGTCTTTTTGGTGCATTGATTAATAAGTTATTCCATCACACTTGTCTAAACAATGTTAACACAGTCGCAGTTCAAGATGTGAATATATGATACATTTAAAAAAACAGCTAAACTGGAAAAATGGCAAACTGGCCATGACAATCATGTAGGCACTTATAGAAAGCACTTCCTGTAGATCATATAGTATTCTTATGTGGTCAATTATAGTAAGCTGAGGGCTAGTTACATGAAATGGGAGGTTACAGTTTTAAAAACAACTCCTATGATGTTACTGATAAACTGTAACACCAAACAAGAATATTATTGAAAGCAAATGAAACACTGTTGACCAAACAGATAATCAAAGCAGAAAAAAGTGATGCACCTCTGAAACTGAAGCATACATCTAATGTTATCTGCATACTTTTAATAGTCTGCAACCTTGAAAGAAAGTTAAGCCAGAGACCATATAATATTATATGGTCTCTGGTTAAGCATAACAGGAAATAAAATAGCAAAAATGTAATTTTCTGAATAAAATTGATATTTTATACTTATCCTGACTCATGCTTATTGCTTGCCTCCCTTTCCTTCCGAATGCTAGTAGAACACTTGAATCCCCTTTTGAAGCTCCCTTCAAGAAAGCGGACGTAAAATCACTTACCAGGAGTCACCTCCCTTCCCAGGTTTTGGCGGGAAACGGCGCCACCTGTCTCCCATGCTCTTCACTCTCTCCGTATTTTATAGCCCGACACACTGATTTACTGGGAAATCCAGAGTGCCTTGAGGGGAGGTTGGGAGGGATTACCTCATGAGTCAGGATAAGTATAAAATATCAATTTTAGTCAGAAAATTACATATTTTTCCTTATCCTGACTCATTCTTATTGCTTGTAGAATCCGACGGTATAGGTGGTGGGTCAAGCCACCTCTGGATTCCTTAGTGATGAATTTACGTCCTATATACCCCCATGGGAACTTTAAATGGCACTGCTGCTGTTGATCAATATGTCGAAATAATTTGGTAATTTTGGGGGACCACAATATATCAAACTCTTCTGTAATCGTACATGTGGATTTTAAATAACTCAAACTCTTGATGGTCATATCAAGTGGAGTAGTGACCCAATCCGTGTACCAGTAATTCCTTACAAGTACAGGGTCCAATATTCATGCTAGTCTGTTCTAGACGTGTACATGGACTATAAGCTCTATTCCTTGGAGTACGAGCTTTGCATGACATGCGGTAAAAGGGCGAGATACATCTCAGCGCCTTTGAGGGACCGTCAGTTGTTGAGCTACAACCAGAGGTCCAAACTGGTGGATACCGGAGACGTCCTCGGTAGCAATGTCTCTGAGGTAGTGGTTAGCAAATACTGTCTCCGATTTCCAAAAACACCCTTCCATGATCGTGGATATTGAGCAGTTTCCATGTAGGGCGAGTGTAAATGCCAGTGCTCTAACTTTGTGCGGATTGGAGGCTCGAGGAGGCTCAAGTCCTGCTGCCTTGTAGGCTCGTAGTATGATTGCTCTCATCCAAACTGATATCGTAGTACGTGAGATCTCTGTGGGTGTCTCCGACGATATGGGGATGAAAAGGCGTTTGAATTTACGTCTCCTGTTTTTAGATTTTGTAAAAAGATTTTCAGTGCTCTGACTGGGCATAAGGATAGGTCCTGGATATCCTGTGGCCCAGGGATTGATGATAATGCTGGGACGTGGGACTGTCTGTCGGGTTGACATTCTTAGCTATGAAGTCCCATCTCAATCCCAGATGAACGATGTTGTGATGTGCATCAAACGTATACGTTCAAAGTCAAGAGCATGTATATCTGACATCCGTGCTGCTGTTGCCAAGCGATCAGGAAGAGAGTTTTCTGTTTAAGAAACTCATAGGATGTCCTGTCTAGTGGTTCATAAGCATCACTGGTGAGAAGCTGTAGAACTACGTTAAGATCCCAAGCCGGCGCTTTAAACTTCCTTTGTTGACCTTCCAAATTGAAGGATCGTAGTAAGGCCAGTATTTCTGGTACTTTAGTCAGTTTAACACCTGACTTCCTGGTGATTACTGAGCTGAGGGCCGCTAGGTATGTAGATAGCGTTGAACCTTTTAATTGTATTATTTGTCTGAGATGACAAAGATATTCCGCCACTTGAGGATGAGTTACTTTCATCGCTGTGAAGCCTTTTCTCAAGGTGTATTTCTCAAAACTCTGCCACTTGTCGTTATACAAGGTGCAGGTAGATTTGCGTAAAGCTAGTGTAACTGCTTTCGCTGCTCTGGCGGAGCATTCTTCATTTCGTCAAGCAAGTTTTGATACACTCCATGTGTGTAGCTAGCACACTGTGGGGTTCCCGTGTGCTTGCTTGGTGTGCGGATGTATCAGTAGGTTCGGCCACTCTGTCGCTGGCCAGTAAGGCACGATCAAATCAGTTGCAGCTTCCTCGTCTGCTTGATTTTCTGCGACACTTGTGGTATGAGAGCTGGAGGAGGAAACGCCTAAGCGTTTAGTCCTACCCCGGAGATGCTTGGAGGATCTGTTGCCCATGCTTGTGGATTGAGAATCGGAGAGACGAATGTTGGAAGCTGTTTGTTGAATTTTGTTGCAAACAGGTCTATTAGCGGAAGGGCGGTGGGGTAGCCTAGTGGTTAAAGCGTTGGCTCGTCACGCCGAAGACCCGGGTTCGAATCCCCCACATGGGTACAATGTGTGAAGCTCATTTCTGGTGTCCCCGCCGTGATGTTGCTGGAATATTGCTAAAAGCGGTGTAAAACCAAACTCACTCACTCACTATTAGCGGAAATCTATCGTCTGTATGATGTATCTAAAGGCTTCTGGATGTAACATCCATTCTGTCGGGGATGGTTGTGTTGGACGAGATAGGGCGTCTGCTATCACATTCTTGGCTCCAAGAAAGTGGCATGCTCTTATGTAGATGTTCAAGTCATCTATTATGCTGAACAGATGAAAGCTGAGGTCTAGTAGATATCTGGACCTTGTTGATCCTTGTTTGTTGATGTAGAATGCCACTGTGTCCGTGTGGATCATCAGTTGTGCATTCCTTAGTATGCTGGACCAGCGTAGTAAGGTCCTACTGCTTTCATCTCAAGCATGTTGATATGCAGACTGCTCCTGACTCGACCATTTCCCTGCTGCCACTTCGTTGTCGCGGTGAGCTTCCCAGCCTTGAAGTGATACATGTACGTAGAGATGAGTGTTGCACTCCGCTCTGATAAGTAGATTCCTCCGCAAATATTCGACTTGCGAGTCCACCATAGAATTTATGGTTTCAATCCGTCCGGTAGTCCAAAGGAGTCCAGACTACTGAAACGGGCGGTCACGCACCTAAACAGGGCGCAGTTGTAGTCTTCCTCTGTGAGCCATGTCTTGGGCTGACGTGAAAAGACTGAGTAGGTTCTGCCAACTTCGTAGTGGTAACGGAGAGAGTAGTTCTTGAGATACGATGGCTTGTATCTAGACACAACGATCCTCTGAGACGACCTTGTAATTCTGTGGAATCCTTGCCATGACCGTAAAGGAAGTGACGCAACCTCCGGATCTGGGACTGCCATCGTTGTGAAGTCTATATATAGTAGACTGGCTGCCGCGAACAAATTTCGTCAACGTATGTTGCTGCAATTCGCCGGATAAACAGTCTTCAATCTGCTGACAGGGAAGGTCTCTAAATCCCGTGAAGATGGTCAAATCACGCTGTACCCTGCTAACTGGACTGTAAACGGACTGTAAATGGAGCCCAGCTCCCATGTTGAAATGTTGTTTACAATCTGTAGATAACTTCCTGACATGTGAGCGATGTCCGACTTCTGCGCAGGGCGTTGTCTCTCATGGACCAATCAAAATGCAGCATTTTGATTCCTTTCAGATTCCCGCGATGTGACGTCACCGGTTTTGCAGGAAAAAGATCCTTGTAGAATCTTGTGCAGTCGTTGATTTCTTCATCAACACTCGGCCTTGTCCGTAACCTCCCGAAGTTACACGAGTGACCACGTGAAAAAAGGGCTGAATGGTTAACACGCGAAAGATTTAGCCGCGTAATACAGATGTAGGTAGACTGACTCCCTGGCTGCTGTGACTGTTCCTTCATTCCTGAAGATAATGCAGTCGTCATCTTATACAGATGATCAGCTGAAATTCCATACTTGCTTAACGCTGTTACTTGTAGACTGTATTCATCAGTCTCAATGAAGCGTCGTAAAATACCCCCCTTTGTGTTGAATACACAAAGGTGTTTGTAGAGTTGCAACTTCAGTGTAAGATCTACAACGGAAGCGGTGGTGATCTTGCAGTTCACATTATTCTCTTGAGCCTTCATGAAGGGTTCTGTGTGAAGTAGTGGGAAATCCCTGGCTTGGACGTCTGGGATATGTTGACTGTGGAACTTCATAGGCTTACCAAGGCTGCGCTGAAATTCTCCGGTAGTATCTATCAAGTCGTTAGCTCTGAACCGCAACGACTTGATTGCCTGAAGATCTGCCCGTCGGTGAATGATCTGTATATGGACATGAGTCCCTCCTGGATTCTTAAGAAACATCTTTAACCTTCATGAATGTGTAGGTTCTCAGCGTCGAGGAGAGTTTTTGTGCAGTTAATCCCGCTACCCTCTTCTGATGTAGATATATCTTTTTGCAGATCCTGAATCCTTTCTGGAGATCAGTCTGAAGATCTGCCTGAAGACCTGCCTGAAGATCTGCATGATCGAGATGAGGGTCTCGTTGATAGCTCTTGACCTGGCTAGGCCGAAGAAGGTTCGTCTGGTTACTGTGTCTAACTGTGAGACAGGGTCGATAGGTGGAATCGTGAGTGTGTCTATATCATCATTCAACATCAAGTACGAGAGTGCTTCATTGGCCTCCTTAGAGGGTGATGCGAGTTCCAAACCGTTGGCCATCCATGACTTGATTTCAGAGTTGGAAAAAATAATAATAATTCCGCCGTCATCTTCCGATTTAGCAGTATCATGCTCTGAGGATTGATGTCTCCTAGTGTCTGGAGATCTGTAAGGCGATCTGTATGAAGATCTATGTGGTGAACTGCGTGGTGATCTGTATGGAGACCTGCGTGGTGAGCTTCATGGCGAACCTGCGTGTAGGTGAACAGCTCTGTCGAGGGTTGGAGTCTTGTGACGAATCTCTGTGCCTTCGCACGGGTGTAGATTCTCTTCTCCTTGGTAACGAACCCTTGCGTGCAGGTTCGTGACGAATGTCCGCATCTGAGGTAGATGACAATCTGCGTCGGTTCGGCAAACGTCTTGTCCTTGAGTGTTCGCTGAACGTAACTGGTGTAGGCTCTACGTTGGTAGGACTGCCAGACCTTCGTGCGGACATTGTAGTCATGCTTGCGTGCAGGTTCGTGATGAATGTTCGCATCTGAGGTAGATGACGATCTACGTGGGTTCGGCGAACGTCTTGTTCGCCGACAAAACTGGTGTAGGCTCTACGTTGGTAGGACTGCCAGACCTTCGTGCGGACGTTGTAGTCATGCAGGTTCGTGACGAACATCCGTATCTGACGTCGATGGTGATCTGCGTGGGTTCGGCGAACGTCTGGTCCTTCCGCCGAACGTAGTTGGTGCGGATTCCACGTTGGTATGGCTGCCAGGTATTTGTGCGGACGCTGTAGTCGTGCTGGAATCTTCCTGTATGCTCTGCAGGACGTTGGTTCCCAACGGACTTGGTGTGCTGCTCAGTTGACCTTCACTCGGGTTCGCCGCAGACGTCGTCTTCGTCGCAGCTCTCTGGCGTGCGAACCGTTGTTCCATCAGGTCAATATCTGCTGCATAAAGGTGCCCGGGTTGAAGGTCTGCGTTGTGTGTTGTACTGACGACGCATCTGAGACGGATGAGGCTTCTTCCGAAGGGCGTTGATCCTTCGTGCCGAACGTCTGCGTTGATAGGTTGTCCTGCGTGGTCACTATAGAAGACGTCTTTGTTATCTTCTTAGATGTTATCTCAGGGATGAGGATGGGCAGCTCATCATAGACATCTACTTCATCCAGAGGGACGATCTCGGCTGAAAAGGTCCTCGTCTTCTGCGTTGCCCCGTGTGGAGACTTCGCCGAAGTCTTCGTTTTAGCTGCCTTCTTCCTCTGGGAAGATGATGCCCTAGTCTTCTTAGACTGCGAAGAGGGTGTCTCAGATGTAGATGACCTCTTCCTCGAGCCAGCGTTGTCTATGGCGGCAACCTCCTCCGTGAGACGACCCGGTAGACCACTGGAATGGTGTATCTGCGCAGACACCAACTGCCGGTCCTCTGCAAGCTTAGCCGGTTTAGACATGTCGTGTAATTCTCGTCTGGACCTGTTCTTTGCACGTCTAGACAGATAATATGAATATTTATAAAATGCAATATCAGACAGATGAAGACACAACTGACAACGAGTGTCAGATAAACATATAGGCTGGCAATTAGGACATAGGTTATGCGGATCAACAGCAGACAAACGATACCTACAACCAGAACAAGATTTCATCAATTGTAAACAATGTGAATAATCACGTAAAAACGTGACAAAAACGGAGAAATTTGAGAATTAATTCCGTAGAATATTGTAGGTAAATGTTAACTAAAGCCTTATACAGCTAATTTAGAAGAAAAGCCTAAATAATAAAAGGATATAAAGCCGTATAGGGGACCAGGTGCTCTCACAACCGCCCACTCGGGCGAATCAGGAGAGAGTGAAGAGCATGGGAGACAGGTGGCGCCGTTTCCCGCCAAAACCTGGGAAGGGAGGTGACTCCTGGTAAGTGATTTTACGTCCGCTTTTTTGAAGGGAGCTTCAAAAGGGGATTCAAGTGTTCCACTAGCATTCGGAAGGAAAGGGAGACAAGCAATAAGCATGAGTCAGGATAAGGAAAAATTAGTTGATATGTAATATATATATAACCTTAAGAGAAAAATATACAAAAGCATAACAGTAAAAACTAGCAAAATATATAATTTTTTAAATATCATAAAACATGTTTCAAATTCAATGAAAGTACACTGTCAAATCAAAAATAATCTCTGCATGAAATATCATGTAAATCAGTTTCAAATCCATGTACACAGCCAATCATAGAAATAAGTCTGAAAATACTATTATATGTACTCATTATCACAATTGGGGGAACCAGATAAAATGTCACATTTTCAAGTTCGAAGAGTGCAGTTCAGTTACATCTGGGATTAACCATTGATGCCCACATTGACTGTCACTTGTGGTGCATGGACTTGGTTGCATTCAGACATGTGTTAAGGGTAGTAGTTTCCATTACCTTTAATCTTGCTCTCCTTGTGACTTTAATTGTTGTTGTCTATGTTTCTAGTTTCATTAACGTCTCCATCAGTATAACATAGCAATAACTATGTTCTTCAACTGTAACTCACATTGTAAACATAAACAGACCTATTGATGCTTGTTGGTCAATGTGTTGACACTGAACCTACAAGGTACCCCTTCAGTGATAATGCTGAGTACAAGTCAATGCATGCATAGATTTACAGTCCCTGTGCATTTATCGAACCACAATTTACAAAGCCACAACACAACAAATGCCTATATTCTCTAAATTAGGTTAACAAGTTGTTACTCAAAAGTTCTGCCTCTCTGGGTTACGTATCCCATTTAGAGCTATGTTAAGATTTCAGTGGTCAACAGGGCCCACTTGCACAGAACGATCTTAGAGCTACAATTATTGTAAGTCCTTAAGATCGCGATCTTAGGCTTCGGTTACAATCGCCATCTACTTGCACAAAGCAATTGTAGGCTAAGATTATTGTAAGTTACAATCGAAACTTACAATTGGTCCGGACCAATTGTAAGGAGCTAAGATCATTTTAGTCATTTTAGAAATGGCATTCAAATTAGTGTCTGTTTCACGTAAATAATCAGCTTTACGTTTGGAGATTGCATTTATATTGCATGAAACTGTGTGGTTACAACCTCGACATTTCAACAACACGGAGAATGCACAACTGATTTAACGTCGGATACATTGTTATTTACTGTAGTGAAACACATAACTATCGAGTCGATATCACATAGTACTATTCCCACCCGATTCAATGTTGGAATAAGTGTGAAACAACATATATATACCTTCTTGATAATCAAGGAAAGGGTAATAGCGAATGGTGTCAGCGTCACGTTAACAATGGCCGTGACCTTTTCATTAACTCAAGAGCAGATAATTTTACTTTATCGCTAAAGATGGGAGTGGTTTCCCTTGGCATATGCCGTTGCCGTACAGTCTCTCATGCCCAACATACTGATATCTCTTTTCGGTCATGGAGTGATTTTGTCTTAGTTTATCATTAAAGTAATCTACAATTAGATACAAGTTAACGTGCAAAATCAAGTTTCTTTCTCATCCTTAAATCTAAATTTGATTATGCAATTTAAATATATACAAGTAGTCATCAAATAGGGATATACACATGATGGGGTATTAAAAATTTCTGTTTCAAAAGAATTTCACTTTAAGAAAAATATTAATCAGCAATAGGGTTAAATAATTAATATACTGTGAATCGTATTTAATAACTACTCTCTTGAAATATTATTTAATGCACGTATTTCCCTGCAAAGCATTCTTTACAACACTTCTGTAGCCATTATTTTATTGTATTTTATTCTCGGATATATTTAGGATTTTACAACCACCCCAACCCGCATACCAACAGCTGCGTTTTAAACAATGTCTCATTGACAACCATTGGCAAATCATACATTTAGGTGTTATATCATCAAAGGAAATACCGTTTATATTTGTTATTTTAAGTTCCATAATTAAGTCACTAAATCTAGATTCAAATTTATTCATGTATTTTTAGGTATTTCAGTATTTTCATAAAACATGGGTAGGTATTTCTGTGGTTGCAATATCACATTCTCAGTTCATAAATCAAGACAGTTAGAATGTAGAGAAAATATATGCTATCGTCCACGTAATCGGTTCCTTCTAAGATTTCTGGGACTTTTCATGAAAATTCTGCAAGGTGCGATTGAGGGAGGTATGTATTGTGTGCTGGGACCAGTATCACTTTTTATTTGCGAAGCATGCTATGCGCACTTTCAAAAAACTGTAGACGGGAGTCGAGTTTAAGAAATTCGTACCTCCACCGTTGAAGGGTTCGATCTTAGCTTTGATCGCGATCTTAAATACATGCGGTCTTACAATCGAGCTAAGATCGGCTTTGTGCAAGTGGATTAGGGCAATTGTATGGTGATTGTAAAGTTGATTGTAGGGGCCTAAGATTGATTGTAACTAAGATTGCTCTGTGCAAGTGGGCCCAGGTAGTCAAATAATACATCAATCATAACAACAAAGAGTATATGCTGAAAACCTATATCATGTAAATTAAACCAATAACTGTTTGTCTGTTTAAAGGTTCACGATTGATAAAGAAGAATTCAAAAACTAATCATCAACTTCATACAAATATCAACAAATAATTCTTTGAAAAAGTATTTAAAAACATCACATATTCCCACCATGGACATCAGCTATGAAATACATGCTGCTCAGGAGAGGTTGTACAGATTTAGACTTGTAAGTACAATACATGTACAACTGCATTATCCATTGACACTGGGATCAGTGTCGGCTACATCTCCTTCCTGCGCCCGCTGATCTGCAGCAGCAACAGCCATGTGTTAGGAATGTGCATGCCCTTGATGCCTGGTGGGAGTGAGTCGATGTCTTCCTCTGTCAGGGTCTGATCAATGCTGCTTGATCTGGTTCCTAGACCTTCATCACTGTGCAGTGACCTGTCCAGGTGACCTTGCAGCAAGTCTTTCAGGCTGAAGTAGAATTACATGTCAACAATCAGCTGCCAAATGTCATTAATCCAGATACAGTCAAACACTGTTGTGTTGAAACTGAAGGAACCTATGTGACTATGTCAGTGTATGAAATAAGGCCTGTCCGACCGGCCGAGACAGGCTAGATTTCTGACGGACGGTCTAGATTTACAGCAAGCCAGATGTTCCATACATGTGAGTAAATTCACCATATCTTGCTGGTGTCTGGTCTGGTTACCGGTAAATCCATTTTGGGCTGGTTACATTTTCAAGTTTCCAGCCCTAATGTCTGGTTGGGATTTTGGCTTATTTCATACACTGCCTATGTATAATATAAAGTATAAATACTTTGAGTTATCCGAGGTTTGACACAACTGCAACATGTTGACTGAAGAAGAAGTAAGCAGGGACAGAGCTTTTACTTGGAAAGAACCACGAGTTTGAAACATCAAATTAAAGTTCAACACAACAATGTTTGACTGAGAAAAGCTATGTACAATGGATACAGTCCAAAACAGCTAGCTGGACTTTCCACCATCCACATACATTTTGCCTTTCAAGTAGGAACATAAGAGTTTTATATTGCAAACATGAAAAAGAAATATAATAAAATAATTTAACATACAGTTTTTCTGAATGTACCTTCATAATAACATGAGGACTGTCTTACAAGTTTCTGGGACTTTTTGCAAACACATGGTTTCATCTATGATTTTCAGTGACCCATTCAAATTGATTTCACTGCTATCTTTCTATTTTCTGTCAATGGAATCTAATTAGGTGGAAACTCTCTGGTGATATTTATATTCCTTTGTGAGAGTCAATGTTTTATATATCTGTTTGTCGATCAGTCATAACACATAATACCCCAGCCATCCTATGCTCAGAGATTTGGTCTTCAAATCTGGGGAAAATACTTACATCAGTGGACTGGAAATATTTTGTGTTCAATATTTTAATACCTTCTAAATTTACATTATCACTTTCAGTGTCATTAGTGGTATCTTTCTTCTTTTTTCCTTTTCAAGATAATGAATCTTCTGTTGATTTCATGCAAGACATACAATCATTCAGTTCATGGTATTGTGACCTACATACCTCATGGACTTTGGACTTGGTCCATCAGAGTTGTCAGCAGGTACAGCCACCCACAGCATGAGACAGTCGAACATCTCTTGAAGGAGAAACTCCAGCTTGTCAGGACTTTTCCTCTGACAGAACTCAAGTACATTTGTTTTTTCTTCCTCACTAAGACCTACTTTGTGTTCTCTGTCAAGATTGATGAATGGATCCTGCAGAAACATGACATCACAAATAACTAACAGCCTTAAGTTCAGATTAGGTATATACTATCCATGTGCTAAAAATACAGTCTGAGAAATAGGTATACATAATGCAGTTCAGAAAAGCTGAATTAATGTTGATCCAAAGCTACAGTGTAGCTTCAATTTCATGTCCTGATACAAGATTTCAGTCATTTAACCCGGAATTCCTTTATCATGCAAAAGCAGGTTTTGATGTCATGTCAAAATTGTATCTGTCATGCAGATGATCTGTGTGAATCATTTATATTCACAAGTGTAACAAACATCACATAGTATCAAGTTTAGTGTAAAAGTCCAACGTCAGATTAAAGACTTATACATGGAAATGTCTGAATGTGAGTTTACCTGGTGGTGTTCAGCAAGTATCACTGACTTCTGGAATGTCAGTAAAAGCCACAGTGATTGAACATGCCTGAACTCACAAACCTGCCTCGCCTGAAATACACACATAAACTTCAATACAGTGAATTCATTGTTGAAAAATTACAGATATGAAAATAAAAGAAGAGCCTAGTACAGTTCTGATATCATACTTTCAAGAAACCCTGGTCCCCAGGACTCTATGTGGGTCATAATAGGTCATCTTGCAAGGGACCAGTTCTGTCATGGAATCCCCTGTGGTTTCCAGAACTCTATGTGGGTCATAATAGGTCATCTTGCAAGGGACCAGTTCTGTCATGGAATCCCCTGTGGTTTCCAGAACTCTATGTGGGTCATAATAGGTCATCTTGCTAGGGACCAGTTCTGTCATGGAATCCCCTGTGGTCCCCAGGACTCTATGTGGGTCATAATAGGTCATCTTGCTAGGGACCAGTTCTGTCATGGAATCCCCTGTGGTTCCCAGGACTCTATGTGGGTCATAATAGGTCACCTAGCTGGGGACCACAATCAGGGTGTCAGGCTAAACAACTTTGTTTATTGTATGTCATTTTATCGTAACAGACTTAATCATTGCTTATAACATGAATCACTGACTATAGTCCGTTTGGCTCAAAAGCAGACCGATGAATTGAAATCTAACTCGAAAACTAATAAACATAAAATACTCAATGAAACACTGATCATAATCAAAACGTCAGACCAACTCTGTGAGGTTTTTGCAGAATTTATGTCCTAAAAATAAAAGAGTTGTTTAACAAACTATCATGAAAATATTGACACAGTTCACTATTTGTTACGAGCGAGGAGTGCAAAGAAAGGGACAGCCATGTGTGCCAGAAACGATGGAGACAGCACAGCACAGGTTAATGAAACAATAACTTTGTCGGCACTTGCACACATGCTTCTCTAACACCTGGCTGTCCCTTTCTCTGCACTCCTCCCTCATAACAAATAGTGAACTGCTGACTTTGACCATGCTCTCTAACTTTTTTACCCTCAAATCAATAGTCTTTGACCTCTGGTCACAAAGCACCTCTGTAGCAAGTTTGAGACTAATGGTTGAATGGTACTCTAGATATTGTGTCCACAACACAGGTATGGACACACAGAGGCCAGTATCTATATTCCCTGTCAGCTTTGTTGCAAGGAGATATTAATTCTAATGAACATTCCTAAACAAGAAACGTTAAGACCTAAGCAGCTACCTGGAACTGATCTTTTCACAGTAACTCTCCATGAATTCATTATGCTTCCTGAAGAGGAACTCCAGCATCATGTAGGAGCAGATGCCAGGCCCTTGAGTGGACGGCAGAAGAACGGCAAGGTGAGAGTTCTCATCTATTCTCATGTTCTTGTAGGCAGCAGGCAGGTGTATCAGACCATCATGGACTGTCCAACATCCTGAAAAAGAGGTAACATATCTGTCATGCACTTTCCAAAAATCTCCTGATTATTTATATACACAAAAATACATGTTAAAGACAATCAACTAAATTAATCTAGGTTCATCAGCCAATAACGTTGCATTATACATTACAATACCAAATAGTTTGATAATAAGACTGAGAAATAACTCAACCTTTACA
The DNA here is from genome assembly GCF_003918875.1 of Haliotis rubra. Lineage (NCBI taxonomy): Eukaryota > Metazoa > Mollusca > Gastropoda > Lepetellida > Haliotidae > Haliotis > Haliotis rubra. Next base: position 140,917 of record NW_025765266.1, read on the forward strand.
ATTTCATGCAAAATTTGTTAAATTTCACTGATGGATTGACATGCAGGTCACTACAGTCCTGCACTATACATGGGGTGATATAACAAACATACCTTAGTGTATGAATTAACCACAGAAGAAAATTAATCTAAAATGTATGTATGTTGATGGTATATTGTTAATGTAAAATGGCTGTCTCACCATGCAGACTCTCCTTGACACATTTCCCAAGCAGCAACCAAATCAGGCATCAGCTCATCTACATCCTTCTTAAAGCCCCTCATCTACAATAAGATCATATATAGCATATTGATTATCCTGCGTAGTTTCTATAGACATTGAACCATTTAGAAATTGAGTACATTTTCAAGACTACATTGATTCTAAAAAGGTTTTCCCTTATCTTTGAAGAAATGTGGTGTCAAGATTAATTATAATAGCAGATGGAAATTTGAAAATGATCTGCTGTATTTTAAAGAAACTAATATGTGCCTTCCTTCATGAAGGGCATGAGTGAGTGAGTTGGGTTTTATGTAAGCTTTTAGCAATGGTCTCTGGTTCCAGCTATATCACAGCAGGGACACCAGAAATGAAGGGCATAAATTAAGAAGGTTGTCAGCCGAGATACATTTATGATCAAGATCACCGTGAAGGTCATTCATGAAGTATGTTTGTCACTTTTCACTTAAATTAAAACAACAGTTGCCATTCTTCATAATTGTAAGAATACTACACACTTTACATCATTGCCTTAATGAAATCTGTGTTACAATCTGGGAGGCCATTATCACTGTCACTGCCAGAACACACCAGAGTTGATATAGGTTCTGACATATAGTAATCCCTTTAGTTTCTAAGAACTGATCATGGATACCTATCTAAGTCATACTATTACTGCAATTCCTAATAAGTAACATGAAAATAGAACTGTTTCAATATGTTTGCATTATGGCCCTGTATTTCCTGATAATTCATTTAAAACCCTGAAACAATTAAAACATTCTTCAGACAAAACATAGAATTTATGCTGATAGATAAATCAATCTTTAATATCATCTTTAATTATTTACAAAATATTATAATTGCTAATCTATTTGGTATACATTTCCTCAACATTATAATGATGGCATATTCCATATATACTTTATCTCATACATACATATGCATATGCATATCATATCATATTAGGGAAACAAACAGCATGATACATTTCTTACCATGTCTACAACCCACCAAGTGTGTGGACCTGGAATTTTACTGACAGCTACTGCGATCAATACAGCTATGAGGGGTATTCAATATGTATTCAGCCTAATATATTCTCGATGCTCAATGTTTGAAAAGCTTCCATTTTATTTTTGAAGGAATCATCAGCAAAGCCATATACAAAATTTAAAATATGTGGGTAATGTTGTTTGAGATATTATTCATCACAACACATTGGGGACTTGGGGTATAATATTTCTCTAAAAATTTATCATCCGCGATATGGCTGAGATATTGCCGATGTGGCGTTAAATATTAACTCAATCACTCTTTAAAATTGCAGAAAATGAAGAAACGTTCTGTCATTTTGGTACCTCTTGCATAATGGTATGTTCTCAGATAATATATAAAATGTGTTCAGTATAGTATTCGATGACTACCGTCATAATTAACATTCAAAGGTTTGGATTGCTTGATTTATATTACTGTGGGGCTGTTTTAAGGATAACCCCATTTTTTTAGCTTAACTGCGTTTTAGGGGTACCAAGATAAAAGTCACAAAAATGGTGATCATGAGGCTGGAACATACTTAATACCAATTTGCTTAAGGTTGACAGATAATATGTAGAAAGTAGAAAAATAAAAGCAGCCACATTTGTGTGTGGTTTCTTGGTTGGAGCTTTGAACTTTTAAAAGCCCCTCGTGCATCTGCATGAATAAATAAACATATATACACACTGTGCAGGCTAATTATTGTTGAGTAATGAGAAACATTTAATATATATATAATGGTAAAACCCTGTTTCATTCATGCTTTCACACATTATACATTCATAAATAATTACGATACACTGATAATGCATTAACATTCTGCAGCACAATTAGTTATCATAAATTACTCAATATTTACAATATGACAAAGCAGCCAAATTATCAAAGCATAAACACAATATCTATACACACCACATGATTTACATACTACAAAGTATTGAAAGAGACTAACCTTCAGAAATGATCCCATGAGCTCCAAAATAAAATGTCAAAATCAAATATGCACTATCAATATCCACAAGTGCTTTTGTGACCAGCTGACAGTAGAAAGTGATTGTGTCTGGGCAGAGAAGCATGCAGTAAGCTGGGGGAGAGAGGGGTTTAGAAAAGCTGAAAGAGTGAAGTATCTATGATGTTTAAGATACACCAAAGTGAATATTTAATTTGGTTAAAACTAAAGAATAAAAACTCTAAATATATACAAACATTTCATCCTGTCACAAACTAGCTGCACTAAATCACCTCAAAGAGGGACAAAGAGTGTGTTGTAGCTCAGACACAGTTCACTGACACAAGATTTGGCATTCCCAGTACCAGGCAAATTAAGCGGGGAACAAGGGTACCACTCATCAATTCATTATCACTTTTTTATCCCCTGCCCATGTTTAGGTTGGGGTATTAAAATGGACTGTCCGTGCATCCGTCCATCCATGCACATTCATTTTTTCTGGAGACAGAACTTAAAAATAAGCTTACTATTTCTTTACCAAACTTGGCACATGGATTCATCTGGTGGTGTACTGGTACCTTTTGGTAGTTTGGAGATTGAATAAAATATTTTTCGCGTTTCCATGGCAACAAGTTTGTCTGCAATGATGTTGGTGCTCCTTTCCGGGCAGGGCAAAATCATACACTATTTTTTCACCAAACATCTCACACAGATAGGTCTGGAGGGTGCCTTTTGATAGTTTAGGATTTCTGAATAAAATATTTTTTGCATTTCCATGGCAACAAGTTTGACTTCGACTGAAATTGGAAGTAGTGCTCTTTTCGAGACAGAACTTTAAAAACTGTTCAATATTTCCTCACCATATTTGGGACACAGATAGGTCTGGTGGTGTACTGGTGCCTCTTGGTAGCTTTGAATTGAATAAAATATTTTTCGCGTTTCCATGGCAACAAATTTGACCGACTGCAATGGTGTTGGTGCTCCTTTCCAGAGCAGAACTTAAAAACCGTTCACTATCACTTCTTAAGCGATCTCACATATAGGTCTGGTGATGTACTGGTGCTTTTGATGGTTTAAGATTTCTGAATAAAATATTTTGTTTGACTTTAACTGCATTTGGTTTTTAGTTCTCTTTTCGAGACAGAACTTTAAAAACAGTTCAATATTTCCTCACCAAATTTGGCATATAGATAATTCTGGTGGTGTACTGGTGCCTTTTGGTAGTTTTGGATTTCTGAATATTCTCAGCCCTGTATGGCAGATGGCAGAAGACCATGGTAGATGGTAGCACTACCCAAATGTGAAGCATTAAACTGTGCTGACTTTACCACACTGTTAGTCCTTCCTGCAACAGTTATGATCAGTTCCATGGGATTCCTAGGGAAGAACCTGACAAACCATCTGTAGGTCTGCAGAAATAAAGATTGATACAATGTCTAAGCCTTTCTGAACACTGACTAGTTACCCATGGTCTATGGTGATTTGAACACAAGAGAAAGGTATGCATTCCAGTCTTCAACACAAAGTGACAAATGGAAAGGTGAAAATGGTTATAGTTTGATTTGACAAAAACAGTATCCTTGCAGTGAATGCATTTTTCACATCCATGAGATTGATTTGGATGAATTCCATTTTGACAATGTATCAATTATTATTTAATAATGTGGTAATGCCATGTCAGTATACATATGATATCAATATGCTTTTGGTTTATTTGAGGATCGACAGGAACCCCGTTTTACAATTGCATAATTGGTTATTATAGACTCTGGACTGACAGATGTAAACTGAAGAGAGAAGATAGTCATGAATTCCCTATATCTACATGGCTAGCATTGGCTCAAAACAACATTAGTGTGGCCAAATCTCAGTAAATATCATGTGCTTTCTACCGCAAAACAAATTTCGTTTCAAAATTCATGGCAGAGATTTTACATACTTTGCCACACTAAATTCTGCCTGTCAAACTCTTGCTGGGGGTTATACTATCAGCTATATTATGTTAGTTACATCTTCATCTTACACCTAGCAGAAACAAGTATCACTAGTTTTTTTATAAAACACTGCCCTAGTGCTGAGGATATCTGGGGTAATCTGTGTTACAAAACCACCACTCAGCTAAACACTGGTTATCAAAACTTTTTAACATAAAGAAAAGTTCACCTACCTTTTTAATGATCTTATTGGGGGTTTTCCCAACCGAATCTGTATACTGCAAACATATAGAACGACCATTGGGGAATTGATGAATTACAGCAGTTTTTCTTATTCAATCTTAGAATAATCCAACATTTTTTAGATTTGAAAGCATACACGAAATAATACTGTGAATGATGATTTGGTAGTTTTACAAAATTGCAGAGATTTAGAATCTACCTAATATGGGGTCGTTTGGTACTTTTGACGTAACTAAACCTGTTTCAGGACGGGTGTTTGACTCCAGTTGCTTTACTGCATTGTACAGGATAGATTTCTCGTAACGGACTCCAACCGCTAGGTACTGTTTCCCATACCAACCATCCCCTCATCAAACGGTGGTGTTGAAACATCTATTCGGTAAAGGGAGACAACTCTGACAAAACTTTATCCACACATCTCCATGTTTCGCTGTAAGCAATATATATATCAATTAAAAGGAACACAGGCGTAGTTTCATGAGCCGCAGACTCACCCTTTTTTATTCTGACTCGAAGATCACAGGGGTGTTCTGTTACCTACATGGATGGAGAACTCACTGGATTTTGCAACAACCATGCCGTAGATGGTCAAGGGAAGTAATTGCCAAATCCTGGTTTCCCTTTGACAAACAACTTACCTCCCTTCTTGATAAAGGGACATAACTCTTGATTTTTGATATACTCAGTTAGCTCCCTTGCTATGGCGGCGTGTGTGAAGTTTTAAACAATAACTTACAGTGTGGAGTTCAAGCAGGGGAGTTAACTCAGGGAGAAAACGATTACCTCCCTTTGACCATAAGTAGTCACGCCAGACTACTTGCAAGATCTCAATCCACAGTTTTGCAGTTGACAAAATGGGTTGCAAAATATAGGCTGAGAAAAATTTTGTATAATTTCATGACCAACCTTACTACCTACACTTTCCACACGCACCCGGTTTATACCCAATATCTGCATGCTTCAGTAATAAAACTCATGATACAGCGCATTGATGGTCAAAGGGAAGTAACTTATATACCATTTGTATCGTTTGCTAAACAGACTTACCTCCTTTGTCGCCATAGGGAGATAACTGTTAGGTTTTCAAAAATTGTAATTCGCGATTAGCTCCTTTGATTAAGAGCGGTATTGTGCGAAGTTTTTATGAGAGACACTATGGAGTTCAGGCAGGAGTTAACTCGTAATGTGAGACGATTACCTCCTTTGACCATAAACGAAAACGGTCTTTTGCAGGTGGTTTTTTGGGGTGTGGGTTTTGTTTTAGGTATTATGCCAAGTTCATATTCAGAAAAAAAGATTCGGATGAAGAGAAGAACAAGATTTAAATCTGTACATTAAAGAGATGTACTCATAAAACTGAAACTGAAATGGTAGCTACCTGGGATTGTCTGTAGTTCCGAGTACCAACAACCCTTTCAGCAACTGAACCAGCTGAAAAGGGAAGAAGGTGTCACACACTATATATATGTATATTGAGATTACAGGATGTGTTTCACTTGGCCTCGTACTGACGATTTCAGTTTCATTTCGGGACAATCTAAAGCTTATTCGCCCCAAGCTGCAAAGTGGATTTGCTGGGGTCGTGTTATTGATGGTCAAAGGGACTGTAAATCCTCTTTTTCTTCAGAGTGACCCCTCTCTTTGGCCAAGGGACGTAACTGTCGATTTGTTATACACAGTTAGCTCCCTTGGAAGATCGATCAAACCGCTGGAGTTTCAATCGAGTTTCTATTGTGGAGTTAATGCGAAGTGGCTGCTCTTCCGAGAACATGGTTTGCCTCCCTTTGACCGTACTCGAAGTTTTGGCCGCGTTTTTGTTTGTTCTCTAAAGCTGTTTGGATTTAGAAGAAATATAATAACCAGGTACTCCAGAGTACTTCTGCTTGGTCACATGGTCTAAAATGAGTTGGAATGCCGAAATTAACCTCTCCATTCCAACTTTGACGAGGGTGTGAAATGGGAATAAAATATTTCACAAATCACTTCACTTCAATACGAAAAGTTCGCATTATGCCTGCTACTTGCCATGGCTTATTTGGAAAAAAAGGAGTGCCCGTAAAATAATTTTTTACTTACAAGATGCATCCCTTAAAGGTCACATGCAACCAAAAATCAAACATAATTAAAACACAATTATCACTTCTTCATGACATATAATATGCATTGCTGATTATGAAAAAACAAATAAACAAAATTATAAGCATTATAATCGCCAAATCAAAAGGTGCAATATTTTGTACTTGGGTTTACCTCCCTCGAAGCGAAGCGGCGGGATACCGAACCCAGTCAGAAGCGGGTGGGTGTGCACTCAAGTGTAGCGGCTGGTTCATTAGCAGATGCCGCGTCTTCCACGGCTCATTGTGTGTGTATTATATATAGAGATGTTGGGTTTTGTAAATACATGCTCATTTTTTTGTGTATAACATTTTGCAATCAACAGACATCATAACATGTCATGTGTTCAAAATTATCACACCTGCCTGTCTGTGTAATTACATAATGTGACAGAGACCGAACTTTCGGGCCATAAATCAATGCATTTTGTTTATGGTGTATAGCCTGATTGGTGTTAAGTTCAAATTGCATGTGGTCAGTGATCGCCAGTTATTGTATTGAATATTGTCATTAGCAGACAGGCAGAAGAGCAGACGCACAGGTGTCAATAAAACAAGACATTGAGTTTTGTCTGTGACAGCGACATATCTATATCACAGTTAAGAATTATTGTCAGCGCTAAATAATGACTGCTTTTTAAGTATCGAGACTGAAAGTGACTCGGTAAGAAAGAGAGCATGTGGTGAAATAGACAAATGAAATTATATAAACAGTTTATTTACTGTCGCAATAACATATAAAAAGCTCGGCGCCTGTGAGATATCAACAAAACATTATGAAGTAGCTAAACCGAAGCCTTCACCCGAGTATTCACCAGACAGCCAGCTTCCAGTTAGCGAACCTGTTACTCTACTGCGTGCGTGCTATGGTATACCCAGCTGTTGAAACCAGTGTTCCCCAGAAAGTCTGGAAAAGAATTAATTGAAAGCAGTTTGAACTCCGATTGCGTGCGGTTTTCATCGCGTTTGCTTTTCAACTTTACGGTTGGTTGTTTGGTTAGTCATGCGAAGGTGTCAGAATCACAAAGTTGTGTTTCGTTTGTGGGTATTTAATGATTCTTTATGTTTGGTGTCGTAAAAATTCCATAATGTTGTTTTACAGGGCACTGGCAGTGCATGTTGCTTATCAGATAAAAGGTATCTCTTTTTGAACGTGGCATGATGTCAATGTTTCTCTTTATGCCGCGCCGCAGAAATGGGAAAAGAAGTTTCTCAGTACATTTCTGCGGGTGCCTTTCACTCTCTTCGCGGTTCCACTACGTGCATGCCGCTGAATCAATAACGATGGGCCCCAACCGTAATTTCTTAGCTGGGAGAAGACTGCAGGTTTAAAGGATGCTTTGCAATGCCGAAATAATCAAAATTTTGTTTCAATACTCATAAAAGTTGCTTGACATTTAGAAGGCTAGAATATGATCACTGCGTCAGCTGTTAATCGTCTTGACTGAGGTTCATCCCTTCCACCTCTAAAGGCTATTTGGTTTGTCATGAGTCCAGGCAAACCTTTCATTGAAAGTATCAGGACTCCAACTGTATGTGAGAGTTTGCAGGTCTGGCTCAAGTACACAGGGATTGGTTTCAGTGGGATGCCTCGCTGAGAGCCAAGTCGCTCTTGCAACCATATTAAGATATTTATTTTTGGTTCTTTAACTACACAAAAGCGTGAAAAGGTCAGGGTTAAATGCATACCGCCACGGGCGCCGGACTTGTTTTACCGTTATTGAACCACATCATGACGCCAATCCCCCTTAGTAACACAGTAATTGTAGCCATTCAATGGGAGGTATTTTAGTTTTAATGGGTGGACTTTTCGACCGTTATCGCATATTGTCCCCAAACCAGAAGGGCCTATTACTTTCTTGGTATATTGTAGAATTGTCGTTCTTGATACGATGATTTGAAATGGTACGCGGCACGGAAGGGCTGGTGGTGTTTTCATGTTTGAACGCATATTTTGAGACCAGAGTTCTGGAAGGAATGCCAACGGTGCAACAGCCCTCATTGAATAATTTGAAAGGAATGTAGTTTTATGCCTGCGGGTATGTCAGGAGAGGTTAACTGTGCCTCTGTCATTACATTACAAGGTTACAGGGAGATCAACAACTGTGGTCATATCTTACCCTGAATACTCAGCCAGGCTAAATATTGACCCGTGATCGGCGCGGAACGGATGATTTTCGCGTACCGAGGACGCGCTGGATGTTTCTGGTCAGCTGACGCGGACGGGCGGTTTCGCGGATATTCAACCGTGGTTAAACATGGACCGTGGGTTGAAGGCGGTTTTGTTGACATTCGGATGGAAACAGGACATGCGAACCCATACGGACCATTTCGTGCGGCGGGCGGCTGGATGAACGTTTGTTGGACATTAACTGTTCCAGACTTTGCGTTACTGTATAATACCGCTTCTTCAGATGCTGGCAAACTCAATTCTGCGTGGCTGATACGCATTCAATTCAAAATTCTTTGTTGAACAGCACATATTGTATCCGTTGATGCGGGTTGCCAGACGTGGCGCGGTGAACTTTGGACATTATGACATATTACGATCCATCTTCATTCGTTTTACCGTTCGAACGAAAAGCTATCGCAGTTGCCGAATTTGACTTCATTGCACCGTTATAATTCTTCACCAATACCTCTGTAAAAAATAATAATATCCGGAACGTTACAGGCTTTGTGGTGTTCATCTTTAAACCGGTAGCAAGTACACTAAGCATATGTTTAATGAAACAATAAACAGCCGATACATTGTTACATTTAGTTGTGTTTACTGTATTTATCAGTAGTGATATCTTCGGTATCCACAACATTTTAAATAAAGCATGGAAAAGTCTGTTTAAAAAGTTAGGGTGGTTAAACACGACATGTCAAATATTCAAATAAGTATGCCGATATTCCAGCATGTTTGTTGGTAAACGAGTCTGCGTTTCACTTCGCCATAGTTTAATTGCTGTTGTTTCCAGAGTACCATAACAAAGCCTGTTGGTTTCACGGCTCAGTTTCCATTTAACCTCACTTCACAAGTGATGAAGTGCGAAAACGTTTCAAACCGATTCCAGCGTTAGAGGACACATGCGATGTCAATGTCAAAATTGTTTACAAAATCCGTATTTCCTCAGGTTGCGTTGTCACCCATAAAGAAACATTCTCTCTTAACTAAGTTTGTCTGAGTAATAATAATCCAGATGTGCATGGCTCGCTGTGACAAGAAGATCGTGATACCACTCCTATTGGCGCCAGATGAAGCGATATAAGCGGTTGGGTTTTCATTGTACATTCGTTGGCAGCTCTGCAATTATTTACGGCACCTTTGAGGTGGCTGTCTGAGAGCTCAAATGAAATGTTAAGCGTTTTACAAATATGATTTATGACTATTTAACTTTAAAATTCATAACCTATTCGGATGAGGCAAATTTCACGCAAAAGCCAAAAGTACAGAGTGGTTGTGGTTATATTGAAGTGTTTATTGTTTATTAAAAAGAAACAGGCTGTGAACCCATTGACCACCAACACTATTTACAATGTAGATTTTATTTTCTTACAGTTTGAGCATTGGCATTACTATTCTCAACGCATTTGGTCATTACAGTGGCTTTGGTGCATTTCGCACAGTGTTGACATTTGACCTTTGATGTATATAACTTCGCGGCCGGAATACTGACCACTGTTACAATGTTTGGGTGCATTTCTTTGCGGTGTGTGACATTGGCGTGATCAGCGCAGCGTAGCCCAGATTACTGACCACTATTTACAAGTATTGTTTTATTTCTTACGATTATTGACGACGACTCTTGATTATACCTTGGCAGCCCAGATACTATTCACTATTTACGAATGTTGTAGGTAAATTTCTTGGTGATAACGACATTTGGCGGCTACTGATCATACATAACTGCTTAGCTTTAGATACTATTCACTATTTACAGAGTGGCGAACGCGACCGCTGGTACGCCTTTGTTGCGGCAGATGCCCATTCACTATTTACAATGTGGGTGCATTTCTTTACGGTGTGACATTGTGACTGCAGTGTACATAACTGTGAATGCTGAAGCTACTATTTACAGAGTGTGACATTGTGACAATAGATATATAACTGTACGCCGGATGCTGGCTACTATTTACAATGTGTGGGTGCATTTCTTACGGTGTGGTGGTGGTGTGACTACTGATGTACATAACTGTAGCCGAATACTGACTACTATTTACAATGTGTGGGTTGCATTTCCTACGGTGTGACATTGTGAGCTACTTTTAATTCTTTTTATAACTGTAGCCCGGATATGATACTATTTACAGAGTGTGACAACTGAGATTGTATGTTATTTGCTAACGCATTACTAATTACAAGAGTCATAACAAGTGATACCCTTTGGCTGGGTCATTTCATTTTATTTACTTGGTGTGACGTACGCTGTTATGCGGCTACTATTGCAGAGTGTAACAGAGTGATAGCCTCTTCTGCTTTGAATGGCTGGCTGCAGTGCCATTTTGACTACACAGTGGCGGCGTTGACAACGGTATATATTATTAGCTAGCACAGATGCACTGAGCTACTATTTACAGAGTTAACTGAATACTATTCTATTTGCACAGTAATGACATTATGACAACTGGTGTATATAGTATTGTAGCCTGAATGTTGACTTCTGTTACAGTGTGCATTGTGATAACTGAATTAGTAATATAACAGCGCACAGTACTGACTACTATTTACAGTGTGTGACGACGACAGCGGTGTATAACTGGCTAGATACTTGACTATATTTACAATGGTGATTTTATTTCTTACAATAGTAATGACGGTTTAGCGATGACTACTGATGTACATAACTTCTTTATTGAATGCGTACTATTTACAGGTGTGTGACATTGGCGACAGCTGGGTGTATGTCAGCCCTGCTTTAGTTCTGAGCTACTATTTTACAGAGGTGTAACCATTGATATATAGCTGCTTTGGAATGCTGACTACTATTTACACCCAGAGTGTAAGTGATACCTGTATTCTTTGGAATGCCTATTTACAGTGTGACATTGGCGACAACTAGTTATATTATTGCAAAGCCTAGATTCGACTACTATTTTTAGAGTGTATAGAAACAAATTATGCATAACAGCTGGAATGCATTACTATTTACAGAGTGTAAGAAACATGATATATGAGCTAGCACAGATGCATTACTCGCTACAGTGTATTGTGACAGCTGGTTGTATATTGTAGCACAAGATGCCTGACTATATTTACAAGGTGTAACAAATTATATATCACTAAAATTTTGAATCTGGCTTCACTATTTACAGAGTGTAAGTGATATATATAATGCTTTGAATGCGGCCTACTATTTACAGTGTGTGACGATTTGCGACAACACAGTGTATATCATTATGCTTTGAATGCCTGACCTGTTACAGTGTGTGACGTTGTGACAACTGGTGTATAATATTAGCGTGCCATTTGGTGGCATTACTAAATCTTTGGGTATATATAACCATGGCACATATGCGGCTACTAATTTACAGTGTAGTGACTGACTACCTTGAACCAAAATGGATGCTTTTAAGACACATAAAAGTACAATGTGGACACTGATGATTACCAGGAGTGTTTTGTAACATTGCTTGGGATGAAAGAAAGTTGGATGTCAATGTTTTTTTTTCATAGATTCTTCATCGGGTACAAACAAGTTTATTTCTATGTTTTCTACATTGTGAGACTATACCAGCAGAAATCCTACAGGTAAACTATGACAGTTCAGTTTCTTCATGGTTTTACGGTTGTGAGCGTAAATAAAGTAGCAATGAATAAAGTATTTTAATACTTCTTTAAATTACTGTTTTGCCTCAATTTTGGTAAACGAAACTCCCATTGTACTGTAGGCTATGGAAATCATTTTGCAGAGGATGCCTCAGCAAGCATGGGACCCTTCTGTATACATGGTATTCTCAACACATGTAAGCAACAAAAATTATTATCAAAGAATGACAATTTAGGCACCCTCCTGAAAAAACATGTTGAAAGGAACGGCTGTAAATGGGAATATTGCTGATGGTCTTTTTGTTGTGATTATCGTTGTTCACATCACACTTATTGTAGTATTTAACGGTATGGTTCATCTTTGAATATAACCATTACGACTTGCCAAAAGAAGATAAACTGGGAAAAATGGCAAACTGGCGGCCAATCATGCAGGCACTATGAAGCGCACTTCCTGTAGATCATGTAGTATGGGCAATTTCCAGTAGGCGAGGGCTAGTTACAATGGGAGGTTACAGTTTTGGCCTGCAAGCGGCAGTGCAAGCTCCTATGTTTGTTACTGTCAAGCACCAGGCAAAGCATTATTGAAGAAACAAATGAAACATAGTGATGAAACAGATAATCAAAGAAAGCGAAAGAAGTGATTGCACTCTGAGCTGTTTATGCATCTAAATGCATTGTGCATACTTTTAAATAGTCCTGTAGAGAAAGAAACATGAGTTAAAGCATAACAGGAAATAAAATGGCAAAATAGTTAATATGTAATATATGTATGGCTTAAGAGAAAATTAGCACAAAGCAGCAGTAAAAACTAGCTAAAATATATACATTTCTGATATCATAAAACACCTGTTTTAAATTAAATGAGAAAGTACATATGTCAAATCAAAATAATCTCTGCATGAAATATCATGTAAATGGGTTGCTGTAGTCATGCATTAAATCATGAAATATGAAAATATATAATGTCAAGTTCATTTCGAATAGTTAAATCATTTTAAAGTCTGTGGGACAAAATAATTATGATGTCTCTAATGGTCGTTCTTCGGTGTCAGTTTCAACAGAATCATATCTCACTCTATGAAAATCAGATGCTTTGTTTGGCCCAATGTTCATGTTGTGCTTCAGAACCTACAGAGTTACCCTTCAGTAAATGCTGAGGTACAGTCAATCATTGCCAGGTTTACAGTCATGCAGGCACATCAGGCACAGCTATTTACAAAGGCCTATTTTGGCAAATGCCTGTATTAGTGGGTTGCTCGTTTGCTCAAGGGTTCTTACTCTGGGTTTGTGTATCATTGCAAGGAACTGGGCCAGGAGTTTCAGTGGTGGTGTTCGAATGTGCATCGATGTAGCAAGGTATGTAACGAAAACCTGTATCATGTGAGTAAATATTGTAACTGTTTTCTTGAGCAAAGGTTCACAGATTCAGTAAAGGAAGATTAAAACTAATCCATCAATTTCATACGAAATCAGCGATAATTCCTTGAAAGTGTTAAAAGAAATCCATATTCCCACCCATGGACGTCAATATGAAGCCCACATGGGAGAGGGTTATTTTGATTTAGACTTGAGTACAATACATTATCCCATTGAAGCTGGGATCAGCATCGGCTGCATCTCAGCCCTCGCCCGGCTAGGTCTCCTGCAGCAGCAGCCCGTGTGTTGGGAGTGTGCACTTGAGTACTGGTGAGCCAGAGTGAGTATAACCCTCTATCCAAAGGTCTGATCAAGTGCTGCTTGATCGGGTTGCTGGGCCTTCATCAATGCAGTGACCCTGTCCAGGTGACCTTACCTTAAATCTTTCAGGCTGATAGAATTACATGGCCAGCAATCAGCTGCCAAAATGTCCATTAGTCAAGATGCGGTCCGAGCACTCTGTGGAAACTGAAGGGACCCTATGTGTTGTATGCGGAAATGGCCCCTCTCCCGTTAACCCCATAGAGTCGGGGTTTGGAGTTTCTGTGGGGCAGTCTGGGTTGCAGCAAGCCGGGGTTTCCTTACATTCAGTAATTCACCCATATCACTTGGCGGTATCTGGTCTGGTTTAAATCCATTTTGGGCTGGTAGCATTTTCGAAGTTATGGCCTGTTCATCTAGCTGGGATTTTGGCATATTTCATACACTGCCACAATAATATATTTAAAGTATCATCACTTTTGAGGAGTTATCCGAGGTTTCCTACCTAGCGCATGTTGACTGAAGGAGGAGAAATGCTTAGGGGACAGAGCTTTTACTTTTACACAGGATTTGAAACATCAAAGAGTTCAACACAACAATGTTTGACCGGAAAAGCTTTATGCAAAGCTGGGACTCAAAACAATAGCTGGACTTTCACCGCATCCACATCGTTTTGCGCTCAAGTAGGAACTTAAGTGTTTATATTGCAAACCTCAAAAAAAATATAACAAAATAATTTAACATGCATTGTTTCTGAATGTACCATAATAACGCGAGGACTGTCTTATAAGTTTCTAGGACTTTACGAGCTCAAGATAATGAATCTTCTGTTGATTTCGGCTTGCAGACATTCAGTTCACTGACATTGTGACTAACATACCCTCACCATGGACTTTTGGACTTGGTCCATCAGAGTTCATCAGCGGTGCAGCCACACAGCAAGAGACAAGGAGAAACTCCAGCTTGTCGGACTTTTCTCGGCAGAGACTCAAGTAGATTTGTTCTTTCTTCCTCCACGAGATCACTTTGTGTTACTATCAGGTGCTGAATGGTTCTCACAAGCATCTAAATAACTAACGTGCAGTTCAGATTAAGGTGAATATAAACTTTAGCAAAAATAAGAGTCTGAAAATAGGTATAAATAATTCAATTCAATTTCGAATTTCTTTATCATGCAAAAGTAAATTCGACATACTACTTTGAATGAAATCTTTGCAGATATTTATATTCAAGTAGCAGCATCACATCAGTTTGAGTGTATCAAATTCCCGTCACATTAAGGACTTATACATGCCATGATGGAAATGTGAGACACCTGGTGGTGTTCAGCAGTATGCACGACTGCAGGATATGGTAAAATACAGTGATTAATTTCTTTGAACTCTAAAACCCTTTCGCCTGAAATACGCACATAAACTCAATGCAATTGAATTTAATTTGTTTCAAAATGTAAGATGCTGAGAGAAATAAAGAGAAAGGCCATTTTCCGTTGTTCTTTTCAAGAAACTACGAATTTTAGGTTCTATGGATCATAGCAAGGTCGTACAAGGGACTGAGTAAAGAGTTGTCGGGTTAAACAACTTTGTTTGAAATTGTATGTGTTTATTGTAACAGACTTTAATCGGTAGCCCCATAACATTAATCACTGAACATGCTGCACCAGTTCTCTACCCTATACATAAAAATGTTTGGTGATGCACTCGTGGGACTTGTATATACCATCTTATGTTTGTTTCGTTGAATATTTTAGAAGTTCCTGCTTAAATTTCTGGGGTTCAGAAATACCTGCAATGTCACTAATACACATCATGTTTTAATCAATCTATGACATATCATCTTTGACCGCGAGTATTCTTAACATAATTAGTGATGTTTGTGCACCTTCTGGCTTATTGTATGTGGTACGAGCACAGCTGTCGCAAAATCTGCGTGACTTGTCAGGTTCTCCTCCCAAAGTCTTTAGAGGAAGCTGAACGTGCCAGTTGTTGATAAATTCACAGACATCTGGCAGGCTGGACTTTGTTCTGGGGCTTCAATTTAGGCTTGAAGCTGCGCCGAGACAATGGCTCCTAAGAAATTTAAGAACATGTTTGCTTGCTGAATGGTCCAGTAGAGAACTTATATCCTGAGGAATTATTTCATGCCATAAAACTTATCAGCTTGGCGGTGAAGGTTTCAGCGCTGTCAGCAGACTAGGTATCTATATATACACGTAAAAGATACAGCATTTAGAAGGTTTACAGAAGAAAACATTTTTATTCAGTGAAGGTTTACGCGCCACAACAAATCTTTAAATTCATTTCTGGAGAAAATTTGATGTCTTTCTTTTATGAAGAGGCCAATGTCTTGAGTACACCTGTGATTTCCCATACTGGAAGTGTCGCCCGAACACTTGCACATTTTCCTGAATCTGCCCTGCCTTCGAACATGAGTCAATCTGGGAGAAAGCTTGGTAGAAATTGCATATCAAAGGATGTCAGGTGGGCAGGACATGAGAGTGTAACCTATCAATGCATTTTGTTTAAATCTCCTTTTCTACATCCATACTATTCGAAATCATTATCACTTTGCCTCTTTTCAAATTTATGACGCTTCTGCTCCACTCTGGACTTGGCCTGTATTGCTTGGCTTCTTTGAGCTGATACTCAAATCCTTCAAGTCCTCCAGTAATTGGTACCTTTCACAGCTCAAAGTGTTACAATTTGGCCAGGATAAGGGGCAGCGGAATACAGGTCAGGAGTCAGTAGCTGACCATAGATGGTTGCTGTGAAGTTCCCTCTTACTGACCTCAGGCAGGCTCATGGCACACAATACAGTCAGCATCAAAATTAAATCACTTACTGGTGTTGTTTGAATTACCAAGAAAATCGCTGCAAAATTGACATCAATTAGCAGTGAGCAGCTGACTTGTGCCTCTCTAACTTTTTCATCAAATCAAATAGTCTGACCTCCAAGGTCAAAACTCCTCTACTAGCAATTTAGAGACTAATGGTTGAATGGCCTCTAGATATCATTATTACGCTTTAGGTGCCTATGGACACACACGGGCTCCAATCAACTTCTATTCCTGCTTTCTTTAGAGTCAGCAAACTAATGAACATTCCTAAACAAAGCAATTTAAAGACTGGTAGCTACCTGGAACTGATGATCTTTCTGATAACTCCGTTAGGTGCCACCTGAGAAATTCCAGCATCATGGGGCAGATGCCAGGCCCTTGAGTGGGCCGGCGAAGACAGCCACGGGAGAGTTCTCATCAGTCTCCATGCTGTAGGCATCAGGCGTTCTTACGTATGGGTATGGACTCTCAACATCCAAAAGAGGTAAGCATATCTGTCTTCACTTTCCAAAATCAGTTATTTATATGCACGAAGCCACCATTAAGACAATCAGCTATAAATTAATCCCGGTTCATCCAGCCAATAGTACATTACAATACCGTGGATTTGATAATGAATTTGAAGTAACTCAACCTATGCTGTTCAAAATTTTGCTAAATTTAGATGGATTTGACAGCAGGTGCTGATTCACTACCAGGGCAAACCTGCCACTATTGCTTCTGATTAACCATAGAAGAAAATTAGTAAGGTAAATTGTCCAAATGTAAATGGCTGTCCTCCACCATACAGACTCCTCAGCTGACTAAACGTAATCCAGGCATCAGCTCATCATCTGAAGGCCCCTCATCTGTAGAATCATGCATATTGGTTGGGGAAAGGATAGACTGGCGAATGCAGCGGAATTAGAAACCGCTACCAAAGATACTTTGATGTCTGATAAAGGCACTACGAATTTTTGGTCACTGATTATCTCTCCAGTCCTGGGCCCATCACTGCCACTAGCATTAACAGAATCTTATTGTCAAACAAGTGTTTGCCACTAACATGTGTGTCCCTTTCTTCAAGAAGGGCCAAATATAACATAGTATGGTTTTATCTTTTAGGGTCTCACAGAAGATTACCTTTTGTGTGATGTCAGTTTTCAAAGTCATAATGGTTACACTCCTCAGAGATCCTTCTCCTAACTCTAAAGATATTCCAGGCATGGTGATTTGAATGCAGAAGGATGCACATATCCACTGTCAGGTATCCGGTATATGGCATTCACAAGAGCTGGGATGGGTGAAATTCTTTACCTGGGTACCCCCTCCCTCTTCCTACGTGTATTGTTATTCAAGGATTTTAGAAGCTAATGGCAAAATATATTCTGCATCTGGGAGCTAAAATTTAAGTTTTCAATATCTTAACCATGTATTATATTCAGGCTTGGTGCCAAATCCAAAACCAATACAGCCGTTTATGGCTGGTACCATCCCAATGGCTCTTTAACATAATTTGAAGGCTTTTTGTTTTTTGTTGGTTTTATGAGATATCATGATGTTTGAGAAGAGTAGTCAAAGTGTCATGGTGACCTTGTGAGTTTGGTTTTCACGTTTTTTAGCAATATTTAGCAGCATCCATTTGGTGGTGACCTTTGAAAGATAAGGTCATTGTGACATTCATTTGTTATTGCCTGAGATACAGATTATACAGAGATTAGAAGGGTCAGAGTATCGGCGTGGTGACTTTGAAATAAGGTCAAAGTCACCCAAATTGAGTGAATATGTGGCAATTCCATAATGTAGGCTGTCACCAAATTTGAAGACCATGGAGTGCATGGGAATGCTCCAAGCGTTAACAAGAATCTGGACATCACGTGCGTGCCTACCCTGCTGAATACATATGATTAAACATTGTTGCCAAGACCTTGAAGGAAGGAAGCCCTCATTAAATATTTGGTGCCACCTGATACAGTTGAAATGATAGAAAATGGTCTTTGCAGACACATCACAATCCTCTGCTTCCCTCTTCCCCCACATGCTAACTGCTGGTGGGGTGAAATGATGAAACTGGACACACAGTAGAACATGCATTAGTTAGAGAAAATGTACTGTGATGGTCTTCAAGGCCTGGAGAGGATAAGTGCCTGTGCTTCTCCATAAGAGTTGGTGTGAATGGAGAGAATGTTTGGGGATGCTTAGTGCAATGCCTACAATTGTGATGTCTTCAAAACTTTTAGGAATCCATGCTGTGGACATCCTTGTTTTGTTCTTAAAGTTGCTGGTTCCTATATTTTCTTGGCAATTAATAATAGCCTAGAGTAGAAGTCTAAATAATCCATTTCCAGTGGCATTGTAATTGTCGTAATGAACCCCAGTCATGTTGTCTAAAAAAGATGCAGAAACAAATCAACAAGACTGCAGGTTTAATTTATGACAGCTCTGTGGTTATGAAATACCAAACTTGGCCATTTATCAGCACCATACCTCTTGGCTGAAGTTTGTTCTCAGGTATTAGTTTCTGCCTTGATGCCCTCATAGTTGACTCCCTCATGCTCATTGATAAAACAGTGCCCTCCAGGGCGGCTGGGCTCGTGGAATGATCCTTCACAGAATTGATCGCCCTTCTGGTGATGCTTCCTTTCCGAACAGATAAGCATTGGAACCTATTATTTGCAGCCTTAAGTGGCATTTTAGAATGCGGTGTGATGAGGAACACTTTTTTGGATAGACTGCTGCTGTTTGCATTTGGATGTGACATTTGTTGCGATAGATGTGTGAATCCTAACACCATTATCAAACAAATGTGAGTGTTCTGGATCTACATCAGAAATGGCATCCTAAAAGCAACAAAGGTTAATCTATCATAAAAAATGTTCCTCTCCTCCTCAAATATAAGTCAGAATTGAGCAGCTCCTGCAATATCGCTAAATGGTAGTTGGTGCATACTTCCTGACATATGATTCCAGTGCAGGCTTCCAGGAAGGATTTTAGCTTGCGGTGATTTGTAAAATGATTTCCAGGCTGCTTTTGTCTTATATAATTGTAATATATATTCAAATTAACTTGACTCCTCCTTTGGTCTAAGGTATTCAGAGTATACATAAAGCACATAGGGATGCTTTAAAAATCCAAACAGTTTGATGTTGTTCATGGCCCTATAAATGTATGCTGTGCAAATCACATAGCATTGGTTTGTGGTGTTTGCTTAAGGCTAGGTTGCATTTCTCATAGAGTACCTGTTTCCTACAGGGACCTGGGCTTTGAAAACCAAGCAGGTATTGAGACCAGGGTTACATGCATGTTGATGGCTGAGAGTTCCTTGCAGCACCTTCTCAGAAGTCAAGTGCAGTATGCTGATTCCATGGGAGGATCATGAAATGTCTTTTCCAGAATTAAATTAATTTATTAGATCCATGACAGGTGCCATTATTTAAAGCAAATCTTCCTTGTTTCAGAAATGATATTATACAAATTATTAAGTAGATCTGTTTTTCATTTCTGAACATGTTCCTGAAAGCAAGAGCCCTATCATTTGTCAATGCAGCAGGCATTAGACTCTGTCATTTTCACATGTCAGAATCATCACTTTCAGTTTCATCTGCAGAATCAGTTCCTCGGGTCCACCCAAAGGCAAAAATCTTCAGTGGCCATGGATCGCTAGAAGTTCAGACCAAGCTGTTGTCAAAGAAACTGTAGAGTAATTAATGGGCTTCATGTGCATTCCTTCATGTGATCCAATTATGTGCCCTGTGATGCCACTCAAATTCAGCATTACAGGCCATTCATCCTTTGACTTATCCTGCTACAGCCTGCTGCCCTCCCACAGGAACAAGACTTACAAAAGTTCTAGGGTCAGAAAGTCCAGGAGCTGACGTAGTTCCTCCAGGCTGTGGCCACTTGGTCAGCTGGATTGATGTGTGTGGGCCAGGTCAGTTTGCAAGACCCTAGTGGACATGTCCAACCTGGGATTTTAGGCTGGGCTAATTCATTTAAACTGGAACACCTGGACTTTATCCTAATACTACCACACCACGTGGGATGACGAGAATGAATTATAAGTTCTTCCACAGGCAGTTTTAGTACTTACCTTCATCATCCTTAAGAAAGTGCCAACCCCAGCTCTCCAAGGCTCAGAGCTGGGAGTTCTCTGGTTTCTGGCCTCTTTGTTCAAGTCTGATTGTTGTTCATCCCAGCAAATAATAAGTTTAGACAGGACTTTAACAGCTTCCAGTTAGCACCAGAAATCTCATTCATGCAGGTTCCTCCTTTCCAGTTGTGGGGTGGACCTGGATCTATTAGAAACTGGTTTCTCTTGAGTTCAGTGCTTGTCCCACCCCAAATTGTTTCCCACCATTCATGCAGGGTTAAGAAAGGAACTGGGTTCCATGCTCAGAAAGGGATGATTCCTTGGATATAGTCTCATTGTGATAATTTGATATTGGACTTCCACAGTTGCTGGCTGGTCTGGCAACTAAATTCAGTGAGAATTACGAGGATGTTTCAAAGGGTTTTCATTTCAGCATCAGTGCCTTGGGAATGGGATAGCACTTGTGAATGTGTAAGCAGGCTATTGGGGCTGAGAGGTGCTTTTAGGCAGGCCAGGAACCAGTCATGTTTGTCCTTTTATTTCCCAAAAATGAGGAAGACTTGGGCCTTCAGATCTAGAAAAGGGTTTCCAGTGTTCCAAATCAGATTCTCTCAATCTTCCAGCAGTAGTGATGAATTTCAAGGAGACCATTCCATTTGGGATTCAAGGCATTCTTCAAGTAGCCAACATTCACTGAGAGGCTCATCTCATCTGGGGGTTTGGTAGGAAGTGATCCTTTTGTGGATTCAATTAAGAGCTTCAAAGGGAAACTCAAGTCTTCCATGTTCCAGCGTTCATTTGCCCAAATCCAGGAAGCATTCCTGGACGCAATCCTTGGAATTGGACTTTATCAGAACATTTGTCCAGCTGAGGGCGGTGGCTTATCCACCATGGTGGAAACTAACCTTATCCAACCAAACAGATTGAAAGTCTGACATGGCGGGGTTTGTCTTCATGGCTGGCAGCTCCGTGGCTTGCGCCAGAACGTCAGTTTGTTCTTCGAGTAGCGTTGCGGGGCAAGCAGCCGTCATTTGGCATGCCGGGCTATGGGGAGTTCAGGCTTGCGGGTTTATTACAAATGGCTACAATTCCCCAAGAAGATTCCCGGTTGAGAAATCGCGCGTCGCCGTCGAAAGTGACAGCTATTTTGAAACCAGCTAAGGTTCAACACCTTGATTGTTGATTTAGTTGCAGCAGAATCCACAGGTTACACTTCTCTGTACTTCCTATTCATCCAGGTGCCCAATCCCTCAGATTTCGCGGTGACGGCCCTTGAGTTTCAGTTAGAGATTAACTTGCCGTTCGGAATATCACTAGCGCCAGTGGTTGTTCATGAAAATAATCTCCCCGATTCTGGCTCTTCTTCATCAACGAAGGGATTGCGATACACACACGGTTATCTGGACGATTTCTTGGCAAGGAAAGTGATGACAGCGGTTCTCATGCCGAAGCAGTAAGCTTTATAATCCCACGTGTTTACGCATCTGGGTCTAATACTTCATCCTACAGTCAGAACTGGTCCTTCACGAGGATCAAGTTTCTGGGCGCAATCTTTGACTCAAGAGCAAGTCATTTATACTCCTAAGTTGGTTGGAAATATCAACCAAGATAACCACCATGTTACAGAGGCCAGTTGCATCAGTTCGTTCATGGATGTCCCTTCTGGGATCTCTCTCACTTCAATCCAGGATTATACTGTAGAAGAAGATTAAGTTTGAGAATCCCACTGAATGGGGACTCAACCAGTTTTCCGGATGGAGGGACGGG